>NC_049224.1:17055044-17355044 GCF_011100685.1 Canis lupus familiaris
GGCATATAGAAGTTCAGTTTACCCTGTTGAGAAACTAATGGGTAAGTTGTAAATCATGGCAAGAGTTATTTGCATCCTATTCCTTTTTGCTCAACTGCCAGTTGATGAGAAACTTTAATAGACCTCTCTGCAAAAGTGCTTTAGCTTGGATGCATTCAGAAGCAATTCAGATACAGTTTTAGAAATTGTTATAGAAAGTTTAAAATCATATTTATTTTTTAAAAGGGTTAGGTATTTGGTTAGGAGATAAAATCAAATTGAAGTTATTTAAAAAGTTATCATGGATCATGTGATAAATTTTATATTTTATGTTTATACGTAACATTTCAGGGTTAGTTAATTGGCCATGGTAACAAATGATCTATAAAAAGAAATTTAGCTATTTTTCTCCAATCAAACTTATAAATACCAACATATTTATCCTTACAAAACCTATGACAAAGTGACTGTTACTGTTGGAAAATTAAAGTTACATATTAGAAAGAAAAAGGGTAATGGAATTTAGATAACCCTATTAATTTTTTTTTTACCACATTTAGAAAACTCATGTGTACTTAATCTGGGATACCACAAAGTTCCCACAGCATCATGTCTCTGTATTGTTTCACTTTTTCATCTTAACATAGGAAGAAAAGTCTGGAGACTAGTGATCAATGAATGACAACCTCGAAAGCCATGTTCTTTGGCACAGGGTCCTGTTCTCTAACAGATCCATGGTTTTCAGAGAGTGCTCCCAAACTTACAGGCCTCCTTCTATACACTGTGCCAAATGTGAAGGCCATTATTTCCATTTCAAAACTATGGAAATAATGCTTCTCTTGGCAAAAGTTCAGATAATCTACACCTGTGGACTGTAAAAGAGCATGATTTCTCCAGTAAGGAATAAGGGCCTGGGTGACAGGAGAGCCTCACAACAGGTAGTCATAATGCCCTGGATTTGCCTCAAGCAGAAGATGTGAGCTTGGTTGGGTACTTGTACTACATGCTCTGCCAGAAAGGAAATAGCCGTATGTCAGTTTAGTTATTCACACAACCCAGCAATCTCTCCCACTCCCAGCAATTTCTCTACCTCCTACTATGCTGAGGAAAAAAGTCAACAGACACTCTTCAATCTACCTTTTACAGTTTCGATCTGCATTATCCCATGGCAGAAACATCTTGAACTCAAGTCCCTAATGACTTCCTTGACATTAAATCAAACACACTGTTTTCATGGTATAACAAAAAAGTGGAGACCACCTAAGTTCATATCTATGCTCCATTTACTAGCTCTGTGACCTGGGGATTTTATTTCATCTCTGTTCTTCAGGGTCCTTAGGTACAAAATTATGACATAATAGTATTCATCTCATAGGATTCCTGTATTAAATTAATTAATCCATACCAGGAGCTAAGGAGAGAGCTTGGCAACCTGGAAGCACTAAAGAGAGGTTCTTTTTAATTGTAGATGCACTGATTCTTCCAGCATTGTAGGCTGATCACCATGCTTCTTAAAACACTCTCTTGCCTGACTTCACATCAGGTTAATTCAGGAATTCAGTGTTTCCTGAATTGTATCCACATTCATATGTACTTACATTAAACATCAGACTGCAGTCATCTCTGATGGAGTTAGAGCAAGCCTACGTGTCTCCCTATACCCACATTGCTAGCCCTAAAGACAGAGTGCTCCTGTTGCTGTGCAAATCTGATTATTCGTCCCCTTTTCAGAACTGTTCGATGCTCTTCAGCAAGTCTTACAATAATGCAAAATCTCTTGAAGTGGCCTTCTAGGGTCTAACCCAAATCTGTATGCATTCAGCCTCTGCTCACCACCAACTAACACCTCTTACCTCCATTCACCCAGAACTTCCTTCAATCCTTTTCATTTACCATCTTCTTCCTGCCATGGAGCTTATTGTGCTTGAAATGCTTTTTTCTTTCTCCTTTTACTCAATAAGCCTTACTCATTCTTCAGACCTCAGCTCAATGACCACATTTTGAAGTCTTCGGGGACCTTCCTATCTATTTCAAATGCCATTATATGCTCTAAGAAACATGTATCTTTCCTTCAAGTAGGCTATCCTATTTTCAGATTTATATTTTATTTGTGTGAACTTGTATTCATTCAGCTGCATGAGGCTCTAAGTCCCATGAGGCCAGAATGGTGTGGAGTTTTGATTGTTATTATATACTGGAAATTAGCTTAATACATTTACCCCTGGTCTTTGGATTTAGTAGATATTCAGTAGATATTACATAATCTCCTTTTATACATTTATCATATTCTACATTGCACAATTTAAACATTTTTCTAGTAAAACATAACTTATTTTCTAATCCTCATAATCTTTTTCTTGTAAATCTTTTATTCTTTTAATTTCTTTTCAATTATTTCATGTATACCTTTATGAGGCAACTTAAATTGTTCTAAAAAATACTAATATCAAATAGGATAGGTATCACTGAAATCTTCTTACATGTGACTAGAAGCTCACTGAGAATGTATATCATATACTATTATTTTCTATTATCTAATGCCTTCACAAGGAATACTCTTTATACAACACAAATACACAAAAAAGTTTTCTATCTTGTTCATTTAAATTATATCCATGAAGCTTTTGAAATATAAATAAATTATTTTATATCATGACTAATATCTGTAAAGGGCTAATGTTTCTCTTCAAAAATTATTAGGTTTGGGCACCAAGTTATTTTCAACAAATTGGTATATTATCTCTTGAAACTCTAGCTAGTTCTAGTGCTCAGTGCCCCATTGAACAGTAACTACTCTTTAAAGATATGGGACAATGCAAATGCAACCTCTCCCAAGTCTTACTTTTTTCTTTTCAGTTAGAGCCTCTATCTTAGAGGCAAATTATCTGATTCTTATTATTTGCTGAATGAATATAAAATGCTAATCAGGTGGATTTATGTTGTCACTTTTTCAGACTTTTTATGTTTCTTCATCAATAGTTTTTTTTTTTTTTTTTTTTTTTATTGGTGTTCAATTTACTAACATACAGAATAACACCCAGTGCCCGTCACCCATTCACTCCCACCCCCCGCCCTCCTCCCCTTCTACCACCCCTAGTTCGTTTCCCAGAGTTAGCAGTCTTTATGTTCTGTCTCCCTTTCTGATATTTCCCACACATTTCTTCCCCCTTCCCTTCTTTTCCCTTTCACTATTATTTATATTCCCCAAATGAATGAGAACATATAATGTTTGTCCTTCTCCGACTGACTTACTTCACTCAGCATAATACCCTCCAGTTCCATCCACGTAGAAGCAAATGGTGGGTATTTGTCATTTCTAATAGCTGAGTAATATTCCATTGTATACATAAACCACATCTTCTTTATCCATTCATCTTTCGTTGGACACCGAGGCTCCTTCCACAGTTTGGCTATCGTGGCCATTGCTGCTAGAAACATCGGGGTGCAGGTGTCCCGGCGTTTCATTGCATTTGTATCTTTGGGGTAAATCCCCAACAGTGCAATTGCTGGGTCGTAGGGCAGGTATATTTTTAACTGTTTGAGGAACCTCCACACAGTTTTCCAGAGTGGCTGCACCAGTTCACATTCCCACCAACAGTGTAAGAGGGTTCCCTTTTCTCCGCATCCTCTCCAACATTTGTTGTTTCCTGCCTTGTTGATTTTCCCCATTCTCACTGGTGTGAGGTGGTATCTCATTGTGGTTTTGATTTGTATTTCCCTGATGGCAAGTGATGCAGAGCATTTTCTCATATGCATGTTGGCCATGTCTATGTCTTCCTCTGTGAGATTTCTGTTCATGTCTTTTGCCCATTTCATGATTGGATTGTTTGTTTCTTTGGTGTTGAGTTTAATAAGTTCTTTATAGATCTTGGAAACTAGCCCTTTGTCTGATATGTCATTAGCAAATATCTTCTCCCAATCTGTAGGTTGTCTTTGAGTTTTGTTGACTGTATCCTTTGCTGTGCAAAAGCTTCTTATCTTGATGAAGTCCCAATAGTTCATTTTTGCTTTTGTTTCTTTTGCCTTCGTGGATGTATCTTGCAAGAAGTTACTATGGCCGAGTTCAAAAAGGGTGTTGCCTGTGTTCTTCTCTAGGATTTTGATGGAATCTTGTCTCACATTTAGATCTTTCATCCATTTTGAGTTTATCTTTGTGTATGGTGAAAGAGAGTGGTCTAGTTTCATTCTTCTGCATGTGGATGTCCAATTTTCCCAGCACCATTTATTGAAGAGACTATCTTTCTTCCAATGGATAGTCTTTCCTCCTTTATCGAATATTAGTTTCCCATAAAGTTCAGGGTCCACTTCTGGATTCTCTATTCTGTTCCACTGATCTATGTGTCTGTTTTTGTGCCAGTACCACACTGTCTTGATGACCACAGCTTTGTAGTACAACCTGAAATCTGGCATTGTGATGCCCCCAGATATGGTTTTCTTTTTTAAAATTCTCCTGGCTATTCGGGGTCTTTTCTGATTCCACACAAATCTTAAAATAATTTGTTCTAACTCTCTGAAGAAAGTCCATGGTATTTTGATAGGGATTGCATTAAACGTGTATATTGCCCTGGGTAACATTGACATTTTCACAATATTAATTCTGCCAATCCATGAGCATGGAATATTTTTCCATCTCTTTGTGTCTTCCTCAATTTCTTTCAGAAGTGTTCTATAGTTTTGAGGGTATAGATCCTTTACATCTTTGGTGAGGTTTATTCCTAGGTATCTTATGCTTTTGGGTGCAATTGTAAATGGGATTGACTCCTTAATTTCTCTTTCTTCAGTCTCATTGTTAGTGTATAGAAATGCCACTGACTTCTGGGCATTGATTTTGTATCCTGCCACGCTACCGAATTGCTGTATGAGTTCTAGCAATCTTGGGGTGGAGACTTTTGGGTTTTCTATGTAGAGTATCATGTCATCGGCGAAGAGGGAGAGTTTGACTTCTTCTTTGCCAATTTGAATGCCTTTAATGTCTTTTTGTTGTCTGATTGCTGAGGCTAGGACTTCCAGTACTATGTTGAATAGCAGTGGTGAGAGTGGACATCCCTGTCTTGTTCCTGATCTTAGGGGAAAGGCTCCCAGTGCTTCCCCATTGAGAATGATATTTGCTGTGGGCTTTTCATAGATGGCTTTTAAGATGTCGAGGAATGTTCCCTCTATCCCTACACTCTGAAGAGTTTTGATCAGGAATGGATGCTGTATTTTGTCAAATGCTTTCTCTGCATCCAATGAGAGGATCATATGGTTCTTGGTTTTTCTCTTGCTGATATGATGAATCACATTGATTGTTTTACGGGTGTTGAACCAGCCTTGTGTCCCAGGGATAAATCCTACTTGGTCATGGTGAATAATTTTCTTAATGTACTGTTGGATCCTATTGGCCAGTATCTTGTTGAGAATTTTTGCATCCATGTTCATCAGGGATATTGGTCTGTAATTCTCCTTTTTGGCGGGGTCTTTGTCTGGCTTTGGAATTAAGGTGATGCTGGCTTCATAGAACGAATTTGGAAGTACTCCATCTCTTTCTATCTTTCCAAACAGCTTTAGGAGAATAGGTATGATTTCTTCTTTAAACGTTTGATAAAATTCTCCTGGGAAGCCATCTGGCCCTGGACTCTTGTGTCTTGGGAGGTTTTTGATGACTGCTTCAATTTCCTCCCTGGTTATTGGCCTGTTCAGGTTTTCTATTTCTTCCTGTTCCAGTTTTGGTAGTTTGTGGCTTTCCAGGAATGCGTCCATTTCTTCTAGATTGCCTAATTTATTGGCGTATAGCTGTTCATAATATGTTTTTAAAATCGTTTGTATTTCCTTGGTGTTGGTAGTGATCTCTCCTTTCTCATTCATGATTTTATTAATTTGAGTCTTCTCTCTCTTCTTTTTAATAAGGCTGGCTAATGGTTTATCTATCTTATTAATTCTTTCAAAGAACCAACTCCTGGTTCTGTTGATCTGTTCCACAGTTCTTCTGGTCTCGATTTCGTTGAGTTCTGCTCGAATCTTTATTAACTCCCTTCTTCTCTTGGGTGTAGGATCTATTTGCTGTTTTTTCTCTAGCTCCTTTATGTGTAAGGTTAGCTTTTGTATTTGAGTTCTTTCCAGTTTTTGAATGGATGCTTGTATTGCGATGTATTTCCCCCTTAGGACTGCTTTTGCTGCATCCCAAAGATTTTGAACGGTTGTATCTTCATTCTCATTAGTTTCCATGAATCTTTTTAATTCTTCCTTAATTTCCTGGTTGACCCTTTTATCTTTTAGCAGGATGGTCCTTAACCTCCATGTGTTTGAGGTCCTTCCAAACTTCTTGTTGTGATTTAGTTCTAATTTCAAGGCATTATGGCCCGAGAATATGCAGGGGACAATCCCAATCTTTTGGTATCGGTTCAGACCCGATTTGTGACCCAATATGTGGTCTATTCTGGAGAAAGTTCCATGTGCGCTTGAGAAGAATGTGTATTCAGTTGAGTTTGGATGTAAAGTTCTGTAGATATCTGTGAAATCCATCTGGTCCAGTGTATCATTTAAAGCTCTCGTTTCTTTGGAGATGTTGTGCTTAGAAGACCTATCGAGTATAGAAAGAGCTAGATTGAAGTCACCAAGTATAAGTGTATTATTATCTAAGTATTTCTTCACTTTGGTTAATAATTGATTTATATATTTGGCAGCTCCCACATTCGGAGCATATATATTGAGGATTGTTAAGTCCTCTTGTTGAATAGATCCTTTAAGTATGATATAGTGTCCCTCTTCATCTCTCACTACAGTCTTTGGGGTAAATTTTAGTTTATCTGATATAAGGATGGCTACCCCTGCTTTCTTTTGAGGACCATTCGAATGGTAAATGGTTCTCCAACCTTTTATTTTCAGGCTGTAGGTGTCCTTCTGTCTAAAATGAGTCTCTTGTAGACAGCAAATAGATGGGTCCTGCTTTTTTATCCAGTCTGAAACCCTGCGCCTTTTGATGGGGTCATTAAGCCCGTTCACATTCAGAGTTACTATTGAGAGATATGAGTTTAGTGTCATCATGATATCTATTCAGTCTTTGTTTTTGTGGACTGTTCCACTGAACTTCTTCTTAAAGGGGAATTTTAAGAGGCCCCCTTAAAATTTCTTGCAGAGCTGGTTTGGAGGTCACATATTCTTTTAGTTGCTGCCTGTCTTGGAAGCTCTTTATCTCTCCTTCCATTTTGAATGAGAGCCTTGCTGGATAAAGTATTCTTGGTTGCATGTTCTTCTCATTTAGGACCCTGAATATATCCTGCCAGCCCTTTCTGGCCTGCCAGGTTTCTGTGGAGAGGTCTGCTGTTACCCTAATACTCCTCCCCATAAAAGTCAGGGATTTCTTGTCTCTTGCTGCTTTAAGGATCTTCTCTTTATCTTTGGAATTTGCAAGCTTCACAATTAAATGTCGAGGTGTTGAACGGTTTTTATTGATTTTAGGGGGGGATCTCTCTATTTCCTGGATCTGAATGCCTGTTTCCCTTCCCAGATTAGGAAAGTTTTCAGCTAGAATTTGTTCAAATACATATTCTGGCCCTCTGTCCCTTTCGGCGCCCTCGGGAACCCCAATTAAACGTAGGTTTTTCTTCCTCAGGCTGTCGTTTATTTCCCTTAATCTATCTTCATGGTCTTTTAATTGTTTGTCTCTTTTTTCCTCAGTTTCCCTCTTTGCTATCAACTTGTCTTCTAGGTCACTCACTCGTTCTTCCACCTCGTTAACCCTCGTCGTTAGGACTTCTAGTTTGGATTGCATCTCATTCAATTGATTTTTAATTTCTGCCTGATTAGCTCTAAATTCTGCAGTCATGAAGTCTCTTGAGTCCTTTATACTTTTTTCTAGAGCCACCAGTAGCTGTATAATAGTGCTTCTGAATTGGCTTTCTGACATTGAATTGTAATCCAGATTTTGTAACTCTGTGGGAGAGAGGACTGTTTCTGATTCTTTCTTTTGAGGTGAGGTTTTCCTTCTAGTCATTTTGCTCAGTGCAGAGTGGCCAAAAGCAAGTTGTATTGGGAAAAAGAGAAAAAGAGAGGAGAGAAAGAAGGAAAGAAAAGAGAAAGAGAAAAAAAAGGGAAGAAAAAGAAAAAAAAAGAAAAAAGAAAAAAAAAAAAAGAAGAAGAAAAAGAGAAAGAAAAAGAAAGGAGAAAAAAGGGGGTGGGGGAAGGAAACAAATCAAAAAGCAAAACAAAACAAAAACAAAAACAAAAACAAACAAACAAAAAAAGAACCACCGGGGAGTATCTTCTGATTCTGTGTTCTTTAAGTCCCTTGGCTTCTCCTGGAAGTTGTCCGTCCAGCTGGTGTTCTGGGGGAGGGGCCTGTTGTGCTGATTTTCAGGTGTTAGCAGTTGGGGGAGCTGCTGTGCCCCTGCCTGGTGCAGGGCTCGGTGGGGGTTGTTTACCCCGTGAGGCCGCAGGAGGAACAGCCCCAGTGGCGGGGCAGCTCTGGAAACCTGGATTCAGCTCCGGCAGGAGCTCCGTCTGCAGGGCCTGGAGGCTCCGGGGCGGGGCCGCTGATCTGCTCAGCTGGGGCAGGAGCGTCCTTGCTGTCCTGGGCCCTCCCGGCCTCTGCCTGTCCCGGGGGAGGCGGGATCCTGGGCTGTGTCCCGGCGCCCTGTGCTCCGGAGCCTGCGCTGTTGGATTCGCGCTCCCGGGCCGCGCAACCCCCTCCGCGGAGCCGCCGCCCGAGCCCCTCCGAGCTGCTCCTGGAACCGCGCAGGCCCCTCCGCACGGAGCCTCTTCCTCTGCCCGAGCCCCTCCGAGCTGCTCCCGGGGCCGCGCAGCCCCCTCCGCGGAGCCGCCGCCCGAGCCCCTTCAGCTGCTCCGGGTCCCGCCGGGTCCCGCCGCCCGCGCTGCAGCCCTTAGGGAGCTCGGCGCACTCTCCTGGGCGCGCAGTTGCTGTTACTGTCCCCGGGAGCCCGAGGGCATCCCCGCCCTCCTGGGTCCTGCTCCCACTCCCCGCGAGCCCCTTTCCGCCCGGGAAGGTCGGTGCAGCTCCTGCTCCTCCGGGACGGGGCTCTCCTGTCCTGGGGACACTCGCCCCGGCCTCAGCCCGGCTCCTCGCGGGGCCCCTCCCCCTGGAGGCCTTTGTTCCTTTATTTCTTTTTCCCCGTCTTCCTACCTTGATAGAAGCGCGAACTCTTCTCACTGTAGCATTCCAGCTGTTCTCTCTTTAAATCTCAGGCCGAATTCGTAGATTTTCAGGATGAGTTGAAGGTTATCTAGGTAATTTGGTGGGGACAGGTGATTTGGGGACCCTACTCTTACGCCATCTTGCTCCTCCCCCATCAATAGCTTTTGTATTAGATGTCCATATGTGATAGCATAGCATCTTGTCATAGCTTTTTTCTATCTTCCACTCTCCTCTCCTATGAGGTATTCTGACTTATTTTGTCAGCTCCCACTAAGAGTACAATATGAGAGCTATTTTTTATCCTCATAGAACAAAAGTATATTAAAATTGTAAAGTTTCAGTTTTAAGATTTAATTATTTATTTGAGAGAGAAAGAGAACATGAGCTGGTGGGGTGGGGATCTTAAGCATCTCTGAGCTGAGTGTGAAGCCTAACATGGGGCCTGATACCATGACCCCAAAATCATGACCCCAGCCAAAATCAAGAGCCAGATGCTTAACTGACTGTGCCAGCAGGGCACCCCCAAATTATAAAGTTTTAAGGAAAGGAATCTGAAAATGTCTGAATTGGATCATTATATTTCTGCATAATTGGTATATTACTTTTTGACTGAGTGCTATATAAGTGTGATTAAAGAGTTTATAATCAACTGTTCCATTTATCTCTTTCTGTGTAACAAAGTACTCCAAAACTTTGTGGGGCTTAAATCAATGCCCATTTCACTATCTCTTGAAGGGCAGCAGTCAGCTGAGCAATTCTGCTCTTAATGGTGCTGAGATCATGTTATCAATTTCAACTGATAAACTCACCTAGGGAGCCTGTTATCTTGTGGGAAGCCCTAAAAAGCTAGCCTCAGCACTAGAGGCCTCTCCCAATGGCAGGGTCAAGAACTTGAAGGGTCTGAGATTTTACCCACCTTTTATGACAGGAAGTCAGCCTGTTACAGTCTAATGGATACCTGAAGATGACAGGAAACTCTTGGACCATAGATGAATGACTTAATTACTCATAGACAGGAAGCAGGATCATCAGCATATATGGGACAGTTCTCCATGCCTCCGAACCCCACAGGGTTAGGCAGGTAGGCCAAAACACACATTGTGCTGTGTTCCAGGAGAAAAACCCTAAGCTTGGACAACCTTAATTTTTATAATGGTTGGTAAAACATGCCTTCCTGTCCTTTGAAGGCAGACACTCTCTGTATTTGCCAAGACTCTTCTTCCAACAAACATCCTGGAAAAGATAATTCCTCTCAACAATGATAATTAGTGACTCTGATTACAAGATAGGGAGATATACTAGAGTTCCATGGCTATTTTTCCCCCAATAGATGGTCTCAGGATAGTCAGATTTCTTACATGGCTACTCAGGGACAACAGAGAGTGTGTTCAAGATGCCCTAGTAGATAGAAGCTGCAAGGCTTTTTATGTTCTAGTCTTGGAGATCCCATAATTTCACTTTTCTGTCATATAATGAAATGAGTCACCAAATGCACTGCAGATTCAAGTGGAAGGAAACTGGATTCCACTTTCAACTCAGTGAATAGCTAAGTATTTGTACCATTGTTTAATTATCGCACAGGATATATTGTAACGTAGCACATAGTTCTCATTTTTTTAAATCTCAAAACATCATAATCAACACATTTACCTACTATTTTTCTTAGTACTATGGATTTTTTTCCAACTTTACCTATACACAAATAGCAATCTTAACATTATAAACATGCCAGACAACATAAAAAAATACAGTATTACTGATTTCTTCCTCAGCATATAACTGTTACTGGGTTTAAACATCAAACATCAAAACTATAAAATCAGATAAAATATGTAAGGGAAATTGACTAGTATCAAAAAGACAAAACACACCACCTCTTGGCAAGCATATGGATAAAAGAGAACTCTCTGCACTTTTGGTGGAAATGTAAATTGATTGCAATGTTGTGGAAAACAGAATGGAGGTTTCTCAAAAAAGTTAAAAGCAGGGCAGCCCCAGTGGTGCAGCGGTTTAGCACCGCCTGCAGCCCAGGGCGTGATCCTGGAGACCCTGGATCGAATCCCACATCAGGCTCTCTGTATGATGCCTGCTTCTCCCTCTCCTGTGTCTCTGCCTCTGTCTCTATGAATAAATAAAATCTTAAAAAAAAAAAAAGGGTTAAAAGCAGAAATACCAAAAAAAAAAAAAAAAAAAAAACCCTCACAAAAACCCAAAACACTCAATGATCCAGTATTTTCACTACTGGGCATTTACCCCAAGAAAATAAATACACTAATTTAAGATATATGCACCCTTTTTATTTACTGCAGCCATATTTACAATAGTCAAGATATTGAAGGAATCCAAGTGTGCATTGATAGATGAATGGATTTAAAAAGATGCAAGGTAAGTAGATATAGATATATTATATCTAGGTATAGGTAATATATACACATCTATATATCTACCTCACATATGTACATATATACATATATATACACACATACACATATACGTGGCATATATATGTATGTATATATATATATACACATACATACACAATGAAATATTACTCAGCCATAAAAAAGAATAAGATCTTGCCATATGGAATGACATGAATGGACTGAGACGATATTAACTAAGTGAATTAAGTCAGGCAAACAAATTCAGATACCATATGATTTTATACAGACACTTAAATACAGAGAACAAACTGATGATGGTTGCCAGAGGGGAGGTAGGTGAATGAACGGTGAAAGATGTAAGGTAGATTGATAATTATTTTATAACTAGAAGCTTGTACTTAAGTCACAGAGAAGAAAAAGAAATATAGTCAATAAAATTGTAATAATATCGTATAATGATAGGTGATGACTACACTTACTAAGTAATGTGAGATTTGTCGTATCAATATTGTATACCTGAAAATAAACTTGTGTATCAATTATAGTTCAATAATCAGAAAAAATATTTATAAGGAAACTGTTTCCAGACAGTGGACAAACAACAGAGTATTATTATCTTTGAGATAAAAGAAACAGTTAAAACCCATACTCTCCACACAATACCTGGTATCAGTGATTTATTAGATGTGACAAATACCCAACTGAAGACCAGAGAAGAAAGGGCCAAAAACTTGAAGACAGAGTAGTAAATGCTATCTAACCTGAAGAGATAAAAAATATGAGGGGGAGGGAGCCTTAGTAACATAGTAGCAAGTGATCAAAATTATATATACTGGAGTTTTAGGGAAAGAGAGAATGAGGCAAACACATGCAAACACCACACATATACCATCAAAGGAGAAAAAAAAAAATTGAACTTAAAAAGTGGATAAAATTTCCCTAAAATTTGGAAAATAGAATACAAAGAAAATCACATCTAGTCACATCACAACAAATTCCTGCAAAGTAAACACAAGGGAAAAAAATCTTTAAAAAAAAATAAAAAAAATCCAGTCAATATTATATTAGCAATGTAATGGGACAGATGGAAGCTACAGTTGTGGTGAACATAATATAATGTATAAACCCTGTCAAATCATACACACACAAAAAGGCATCAAAACAATGTTACGTGATTGCTAACTTCTTATGACAATGTTGTTTAGAAAAAAACAGAATACAATTCCAAAGTGTTGAATAAATAAAATGATGTCCTAAAACTTTGTAGCTACTGAAAATATCCTTTCAAAATAAGAGTGCGACTAGATATATTTTCAGATGAAAAAAGTTTAGAAATTCAGTTGAAAATTCAGATTTAAGAACACTGGGAATGGTAAATATATGGGTAAGTATAAGAGACTGTATTTAGTACCAAAGTAAACTGTAATACATCAAGGAAGCATATTATGCATCTCGGCAACCACAAAAAGACAAACACAAATAGACACAGCTAAAAGCAAATCGAGTAATTAAAATAAAACTGTGAAACATATTAGATCACCTAAATGAAAGCAAAAATGAAGAACCAAAGAACAGAAAAGATTGTTAAAAAAGAAACAGAAAAATAGCTAACACAAACCCAATATCTAAGTACTACATTTTATTTGAAAAACACTCATATTAAAAGCAGTATTTTAAGAATTAAAAAAATAACATACAATTAAAAGTAGTTTATAAGAGATATAGCCTAAAGACACAGATAGGCAGGTTTAAAGAATGAAAAAAATGTATCACTGAAACTTAAGAAAGGTTAAATGGCTTTACTAATATCAAACAAATTAAACTTAAATACAAGGGTTTAGGTGATTGCTTAGATTTGTCAATGCAGTGATCAATTGTAACAAATGTACTCTGATGAGTGATGTTAGTATAAGAGGTGACTAACGAGGTGTAGGGCCAGGAGGTATGTGGAACATCTCTATATCCTCCTCACAATTTTCTGTGAACCTAAGACACCTCTGAAAAAAAAATTTAAGTTTAAAAAATTGGAAAATAAATAACGTGTACAGTAACCTCCCAAACGAAGGTAAACAAATGACCAATAAGCACATGGGAAAGTATTCAGTATCTCCAGTGATCAAGAATATAGTTGAAATTGCATTAAAATACCATTACACACATTAAAATGGCTAAATTTTACAAACTGAGAATTCCAAAATTTGGCAAGTTGGTGAAGCAAGCAGAATGTTGCTGGTGGGATTTTAAAATAGTACAACCACTTTGAAAACCTATTTGGCAGATTCTCATAAAGCTAAATTAACACCAACATGATGACCCACTCCTGGAGATTTAGGTAAAATAATTAAAAGAGCAACCAAAGTATTTGCATGCACATTTTTAAAACACTTTTATTAATAATAGCTAAAAACTAGAAACCACCCAACTATCTATCAACATAAAAGGATAAACAAATTGCAGTTTATGTACACAATGGAGTACCATTCAGTAATAAAAGGGATAAATATGGATTCACGCAATACCATAAATGGATGCTACTGTCAACTAGGTATATCATAAGCTCTGTGGGCAAAATTCTATATGTTCTAAAATAACCTTATAGAGATGCCTGTTTGGCTCAGCGGTTTAGCCTCTGCATTCAGCTCAGGATGTGATCCCGGGATTGAGTCCCACATCCGGCTCCTTGTGTGGAGCCTGCTTCTCCCCCTCCTGTCTTTGCCTCTCTGTCTCTGTCTCTCATGTCTCTCATTTTATTTATTTATAATTAAAATAAATTAATTAAAATAAATTTATTTTATAAATAAAATCTATAAAATAAAGTAAAATAAAATAAAATAAATAAAAATAAAAATATTTTCATAAAACTATTTTAAACTTTACCTCAGTCTTAGCATTTCAGAGCCATTCTTCAAAAAATAACATACTAACCACATATGTGAAAAAAAATATGTTGAGTGAAATAAACCAGATAAATGACAATCTACTGTTTGATTTCATTTATGTGACATTCAACAACAGTGAAACTAACATACCGTAATAGAAATCCAAGCAATCGCTGCCAATGGAGTGGTAGAGATTCACTGTTGGGAAACAATATTCTTTTTTTTTTTTTAAACAATATTCTATCTTGATTGATGTATTGGTTACAGGTTGTATAGATTTGTCAGAACTCAAGATGGTACCCTAAAGAACTGTGCATTTCAAAATGCTCAAATTTTACCTCAGAATGTAAGATTTAACAAAGCAACAACTCCTTCCTGACCACTGATTTGCAAATGTAGCATAAATATCTAAAATATTAATGATCAGTGGATACATTTTACACTGCATGTGGCTTAACTTTGGAACCAGTATTTATTGACCAACTTTATCCAAATCCTTGTGATATAAAAAGTTTTAACAGAACTTTTCCTAGTGTGTGTTGGCCCAGAGAATAGTTGGCCAGTAAAAGGATCTTCCTTTCTTCAACCTTTCCTTTGCTACACATTTTAGTAAAATTCTAAAACTCTTCTTACAACTCCCAGTTGCTGGTACATAGCAGCACAACAAAAATTTTCCAACACAAATACACCCTGAGTTGAGACATGACTCTATACGAGAAGTTGCTTTGTAAATATTACTGTATAAGACTTTCCAACTTATCCCACTATTTACCCAAGAGAGTTTTTAAGAAGTCCTTAAAACTCTGGGGGAAAAAACTGACACACAACCTAGGACAGAATTATTTTCCAGAGGCTTCTGGCTTACATGCTGCAAGGAAAAAGCAGCAATTGTCCAAACTCATGCGGTACATTTTAAAGTCAATAGATTTAAATAGAGAGACATATTAATATGCTTATTTCTGTATTAGTATTGTGATACTAACCTCATTTGAGGAAGGAATTTTTATCTCTTAACTGTAGAAGTCATTCTCTTGGGTCATTGTATTCATTAGACTGATGTGGATCTGTTTTATGTTCAGATCTGAATTTTCAACAGAAATCACAGACCACTTAAAAGTCGATATTCCCTCAAAGCAATGCAAAACAGCTGCTTGTCATTTATTCATTAGTGGATAGATTTATTGAGATATTACATAAATATTAATAGAATTCAGTGAAGTCATTCACCTTTCTGAGAAAGAATATTTACAGCCTTCGTTTTATAACTTCAAACTACTGAGATTTTGAGAAGACTTAAAGAATAAATAGATGTTTCCATATCTGTTTCCCCATTTGGAGAACACATTTGTTTTCCAGGTCTAGTCCCAAAGTAAGCTCTGATATAGATAGTAAAATAATGGGAATCTGAACTCCTAGTACAATAAAAAAAAAAAAAAAGCTACCAAGTTTTCTTTGACTTCTAAAACAGTAAATACTTGATCTTATTACTTCTATGAGTATCATTTTTATTATACTTGCTTTTACCATATTTTTGGTACAGTAAGCCAGGATATAAATAAAATTTAACAGCCCTACATCCACATAGACATGGCCTCAATAACAACCTCTAATATTTCATGTGTAATTACCGGTATTTCATTTGTATGTATTTACCATTTTAAATAAAGTTGCTTTTCTTTTAACCATTAAGATCTTTCAATATGCTTTTATTTTTTTAAATATTTTTTTCCAGTTAAGATCTTTCAATATGCTTTTAAAATGTTCTTTCTTGGGGATCCCTGGATTGCTCAGCAGTTTAGAGCCTGCCTTCAGCTCAGAGCATGATCCGGGGTCCCAGAATCGAGTCCCATGTTGAGCTTCCTGCATGGAGCCTGCTTCTCCCTCTGCCTGTGTCTCTACCTCTTTCTCTGTGTCTCTCATGAATAAATAAATAAAGTCTTTAAAAAATAAATAAATAAAATTTTCTGTCTCGTGAATACAGAAGTCTCCACGTTATAAGATTGCAAAAAAACATTTCCTATACACTTTCTTTGTAATTCCATTTTTTAATATTTTTCCACATGTCCATTTTTAATTGTTAAATATTTTGGTTCTGTACTTTTTAGGCAAAAGTAGAATATCTCAGAGACAAATATATAGCTACATTTACCTAATGGTCTTTTATGTTATTTTTTATAGAAAAAATATGAAAGTATAACAAGGCTACAGACATTTATTGACAGGAATACTATAATTAAGTTCAATTATCTCCTTCATATTGTCAGCATCGTTGATACCTTCTATGTACCTGATACAGTGCAATCTGAAGTAATCGTTATAACATACCCCCCATTAACGGTTCACTTTCTGAATCTTATCCTATCTTATCCTCTGAGGTACTGAAAAAACTGGAGAAAGTATTATTACTCTTCATGGAGACTTCAAGTTTGTTCACACAGCAATTCAGAAATGGGGTTTTTGGACTGGAGAATAAGGTAGAAAATAAATTCACAATTGTGGTCTTTACTGGCATGGTATATGGTACAAGCCAAACAGTTTTCTAGGGAAGCTATTAAATACGCTCATTCTAAAACACAAAATAATAGCTATAAAGCTATAAAATTTCTAAAAAGAAAGCTGCATTTTGAGATATTCTCTCAAAACCAAGAATGATACTGTGAATTTCATTCATCCTAAGTATTAAGTAAATGCTATTTCCATAATTAAATATGGCAGACATTTAAAACCAATAAAATGGCATTTAAAACAAATTTTTTAATTACATGTTATAAATATGCAGAAATTTGTGGACACAAATGCAAGTTTCCTAAAACTTTAAAAAATTAAAACCAGTTTTCATCACATTGTAAAGTTCAATTTTCTTAGGTTTTTGAAATTTTCATTTGTTTTTGTCTGCTTGGCTTTGGGGGTCATTATGTCTTTCTCATTACTAAATAGTTCCAGCTAAACCACCTGCCAAATAGATATTGGTATTTCTCTAATTAAAACTGTGTAATTAAATTTGTGATAAAATATAATTAACTGAAATTTTAGGCCAGATTTGAACCTTCCACTTTGCCCAGCAGCCCCAACGACTAAGGATTCATGCAAAATTCTAAAGGTTAATAAGCATGGGTTTCATCCTCCTCTAGTTACTTCATACTCTATGAGTTTGCGTATTATTAAAAAACAGTTCTAGAGTTGTTTCATTGTTTGCTTTCTCTCTAAAGTATTATCTGATGATCTTCCATTGCCTGTAAGCTCCCTGAAGGCTTATTTTCTTCAATTCTTCTTTCCTTTTTTTTTTTTTTTTCAATTCCTCTTTCCACACTGCACATTCATGCCAATAAAAGATAAGATCCTCTTATGAGTAGGAAAGCACATAATTGGTATCCTTTGGTCAAATTGTAGATACAATAGATATAGAAAGAAACCATTTTTAAAGCTACACAACATCCTTAATATGATGAAACCTCATACAACCTTTTCTCAAGTGGAACAAAAATTAAGTACTGATAATAAGGACCATTTTGAGATACCCATCTATCTGTACAGCAAGTTCAAAATCTCAACACTTAGAATGTACTTATTAATCTTTATAATTAGTAGTTATAAAACTATAGTTAATATTTGAATGATTTTGATAGTTTATTTTTTTAAATACCATTTGCCTATCAAAAGTACAAGAGCATAAAGAGACTGAGAGTCCTAAATGAAAAAGAGATAAGGGATTTGAGAGTGTGATCAAAGAAAGAAGGAAAAACAGGTATAAGTTTAAGAAAAAAAAGCTTTAAGTAACATCACTTAAAAACCTTGAATTCCACATGGATGAATATATTTTATTTTTTAAGTTTTTTTAATTCCAGATAACCAATAGTGCAATGTTTGTTAAAGTGTACAATATACTAATTCAGCACTTCCATACAATACCCAGTGCTCATCACAAGTGCATTTCTATATCCCATCAGTCGTTTAACCCCCACCCCACCCCCCGCCGCCACCACCCAGCCACCTCCCTTCTAGAAAACATCCATCTGTTCTCTTAAGAGTCTGTTTCTCTTAAGAGTCTGTTACCTCTCTCTCGCTTTTCTCATCTCTTTGCTTGTTTTCTTTCTTAAATACCACATATTTTAATTTTTAATTTAACCAAAACTGAGTTTGGAGACACTATAAACATCTCATGGACAGTATGCATGATTTGGCTCTCTCGGAGGAACCCTGATGAAGTCACCCTGATGAAGCCCCCTGAAGCATGTCCAGTAAGTTCTCCAATGATTTAGATATAAAACATATAGGAGAAAGAGAGGTGAGACATGGAGGATTGATATTAAAATATGGGAATAATTATTATTCTGGAAGAAGAAATCCTAAAAATACTAATGAAGACAATATTCATTAGCTGGAAGTATACACTTAACGGCATTTCTAATTCACAGTAATAATCAATGAAAAGCAGTCTGTTCTATGACCGTATTGCTAAACTAGCTTGTGTTACAAAAACAAAGGAGAATTCAGTAAACATTAAGAAAATAATACAGATGAGATTTGAAAACCTGAATAAGATATTTTGGACATGAGATTTTTTCTCCTGCAGTTTCAAAGTCCAGAAGTCGATAGAGAAATGGGTAGCAAATGTTGAAAGAAAAAGTTTGTAAACAATTTTACAGCAATGTTGTTTGTTTGGTTTTCTTCATGTGAGGGTCACAGCAACACAAACTGTCCTGAAACAACTAGAAAACTATATCACACATATAAATGTGAAAATGTTGGTGGGTAGAGTAGTTCACCCAAGATACAGAAAGGTAAAATTAATAATCAATAATTATTTAAATCATAGCAACAACACTACATCTTAATTATACAAGTCCCAAAGTGCCATAAAAATATTAGTAAGAACCATTATTTCAACAAACCATAACTGACTGGTTATTCTAATATACTTTTATACTATTCTAATGCACCTTTCTAATGCTAGCTCTCTGTTGCTTAAAAGCTAACTATTTTATTGTCATCCCTTATTACGGAAATCAAAAGTAATTCACTGTAGCTATTTTCCTGTAAGAACACTTCAGCCATCAGAGTTTATTACTGTTCAGTATCATAGCAAAGTAATCCTCAGAAATGTTATATCCATATATACCTATTTATAGATATATAATTATATGTAATATATATATAGCATACCTTATGTTTAATTATAAACTAATGTACAATTAGGAAAGTAAATCATAAATAAAAGTGAAAATATTGGTGGGAAAATGTAGAAAAATATAAATTCACATGTAAAACCAAAAAGAAATTGTACATAAAAAAATAAAACAGTTATTGTTGGTATCTTTTCTATATTTCTACATTTGCTAATTTTTCTTTGATGAACACATACTACTTTTACATTTAAAAAAATAGCAATTTATAAAAATATCAGTTTTGGCCAGTTCCTTCTATTTGTTCATAGAATTTTATCCTTATTGATTTGATTGGTTTTTAGAATTAGTAAAGGATAATGTTGACTTTTTATTCCATTAGATTTGGTTCATGTTCTAGTAGCCAAACTTTTTCAAACAGATCTTATTAGTAGTTCGTGCATTCAGCACCTTGTCCAGCTTTGAATCACCCATACTCTGTTAGAGACAAAGACAGAACCAAGGCGTTTCATTCTAACTTAAAATAAACTCATTCATTAGAATCTTTGATTCCCATTATTGAACAATTCACCTAATTGCCCTGATTTTTATTCATATTTTCACCTCTTATTCGTAACTGTCATGAGAATTTAACATGAAATACTTTGTTGAATTTCATCTGTGTCCTGAGAATTACTATGCTCTCATCTACTCATTTGATGTATACATCAAAAAAGACCAGGTTAATCTTTTTTTTTTTTTTAAAGATTTTATTTATTCATGAGATACACACAGAAAGAGAGAGAGAGAGAGAGAGAGAGAAGCAGAGACCCAGGCAGAGGGAGAAGCAGGCTCCATGCAGGAAGCCTGATGTGGGACTCCATCCCTGGTCTCCAGGATCACGCCCCAGGCCAAAGGCGGCGCTAAACCGCTGAGTCACTGGAGCTGCCCAAGACCAGGTTAATCTCAAGTATCTTGTTCATATTTGAGTATCTACATGAAAACTTTACTGATAGGTTTAATAAAATATCAGAAATATGTAAAAATATCAGTTTGTTCTTAATATCCATTAAAATACAACTATTCTTATTTCAAAATACTAAAATCAGCATTTTATTGATTGAATAAACAGTATAAATGGAAAACATAAAATGCAATTATAATTAATTCACAAAATACTTAAGCAACTTTTACAATTTTCATATATTAAAATGAAAAGATTAAAGAGTAAACCTGCAAACTACAAACGTGATTAAACTGTTGCCATTGAAAACATATTCTGCAAAAAACTTTTTTTAATCAAGTCATAGGATTTGGTTTAATTGATCCACGAGTGCCGTAAGAATCAAAGCCAATAGCACAAGAATAAGAGAGTCAGGGCCTTAAAACAAGGAAATTGAAACCATTTAAGCTTAACAAGCTGCATTGTCAAGGGACCCACAGGCTTATCAGAAATCAACAAATTCCAGAGACTTGTTCCAATTACAGATTATACAACATAAAGTGGCCACCACAGGCATGCATCATTCCTTTGTGCACTAAAGATGTGCTATCATTTATTTTACTACATATATTAGAAGTACTAATACTTAGAAGTGATCATTATTCCAAAACAGTGGTTTTTAAATTTTTAATGATTAAATTATAGCCTACCATTTTTTTATCATTATACTTTAACACAATTTTCAAATAATTCTTAGTCAGATAGGCACATGACTACTTTGATGTTTTCTCAAGGCTGAAAAATAGCAAATTAATTCTACCTTTCCAACTCTATAATGCCAGATGTTGCCCCAGCTTAACATTTTCCAGTGAAGAATTTCAAAGGAATAGCTGAATTCTGGGTAACTTACAAAGGTCTATACTTTTATCTCTGGCTAGGAGCTTATAGAAATTAATGTATTCCTTGACTTAATAAAAGGTAAATAGACAAATGCATAGAACATAAGCAAATGATTAGTTCTTCACCAAGGGTTAAAGGATTAAGTGGAGAAAAACGAGAATGTATACTATTCTAGACAAAATGCTTAACTCAATCATAAATTAATATGATTAGGTAAGGTCCTGGAGGAATTTACCTATCCTAAGAGCAAACACATAGGGATATCCTAGGGTAAAACACAAGTGAGATATTCTACTATTTTTACTGAGTAAAATTACCTATCTTTCATATTTTCATTGCTGATGCATTAAACATGCTGAGAATATTTTAGTCACATTAAAAAAGCTATCTGTTTGGGATCCATCAGTTTGTACTTAGAGTAAGGACAAGAGTAAAGGAGGCATTTTTTACTAGTATATATCCTAGCAACTGTTAAAACATTGGCTTTAAAGTAGATAGACCAGGATTTAAAAATCAAATGCAGGACTTAGTAACTGTGAGACCTCTAACAAGTATCTTTATTATCAGTGAAATAAATTTACTGCAGTATTTCAATACAATAATGTAAAAAAAAAAGCAAGCTCCTTTTAGTAGGGCTTACTAAATGTTTTTCTCTATATTTGATTCATACAGTTTATCATGAATATACACAACTTACTTAGACCATCAGTTTATTTGTAATTACATATACTGGCCCCTTGCTAATTTAAAGAGTAAAATATTATCCAGGCACTCAGCAAGTGAGAAAGAAGCCCATGAATGTATACACTAATCACACCGCTTAAAAGGACCTCCTATAATATGGTTTGTTTTTAGCCAGTTGGTATGCGAGCATTGCCCTTGCCAAACTAGAGCAGGTTGGAAGACTGTCATTTTGCAATGGCTCAATTAAAGGAAAAAAAATATGCTTCTATATCTACAGCTAATCCTGTTATAGCATTACCCAGGGACAAATGAGCTGTGGCTTCCCAGCAATGCTAGCATTAGAAATTATTCCACCCAACTCAATCCTCTCTCTGTGTATGTGCTATGGATTTCTTATTTGACCTCTCTGTCCCATGTCAACTTCAACTTCTGTAAAAGTGGGCTGTCTATCCATAATTTCATTTGCCTTTTTAAGTAAGTTCTTTGGGCCTGCTTTCATGTATCTCTTCATGATATCTCTGGCTAGTGTTTGAAGAAGACAGGCTTAAATCCACATACTTCTGGTTTTATTAAGCCAAAGGTTCTTAATCAGAGGCAGTGTGGACATGTCCCTCTCCCCAAATCCGCTAATATCTGGGGACACATTTTTAGTTACAACTTAGAGTGGGCTGCCACTGACAACCAGAGGGTGGAGGCCAAGATGTTGCTAAACATCCCATAATGCACAGGGCAGTCCCCCACAACAGAGGTATGTCTATCTCAGAATGTTAGTAGTGCTGTAGTTAAAAATACATACTTTGAGTCATTGAGTACTGTTCTAGGTGATAAAAATAGAGTGACCGAGAGAGAAAGTCCTGCTCTCATAGAACTTACATTCAAATAAGAAATACACACATACAGGCACCCCCCCCCCCCGGTAATATAGTTTAAGAATTGGCAAGTACCATAAAGATAAAACAGCATAAATGTAGGAAACATGAGTGATAGCAGAGGTAGGGGTGGATATAGTAACTAGAATATATGCTTAGTAGAAAAACATAAAATTGCCATGTAACCTTGTCACCGGCCTTACCTTCTTTTATAAAATTACCATGGTCATAAATTAAGCAGTAAAAAATCCAAAGGGGGCAGGGAACAACAACAGAGCAAAGATGACAAAAAGCTTATCTATTAAACTCTCATATTTGCTAGTCTTCAGGCTATCTTTTGGTAAGCCTTCATTACAGTAGGCTTGATTTCATAAAGAATGAAAAATAGTTTTTAAGTGGTTGCCCACATAGATTAACACACTTAGCTCTTCTTTAAGATTGCTTTTATATAAACTTTCAAAAAATAAGAACCACTTGAAAAGAGTGTCATCAAAGGTAAAGAGTAAAGGCTGAAAAGCAATGTTATCTAAAAAGGTAGGTCAAAAAACAGTTAAGACAAGGGTAAGGGAAATCCAAAAACACTCAGGACAAAATGCTCTACTCCATGTAATTGTTGTTGATCAAAATCCACATAATAGAGATTGGAGCCGGAAAACCCTTTATAAAGTAACTCGACCTGCATTGTGATTTAGAAACAGGTAATTCATGAGATTAAGGTGCCCTTTATATATCATCAGGAAGCAGTCAACCTAAAATGTAATCAATGCAAAATAAGCTATAAATTTAGAAAAGTTATGAAAGTATATTAAAAAAGGAATGGATGAGGTTGTAAAGATGAGTACAAATGGACAATGGTCAGCAAGGAGCCTGTCCAGAGAGCTGCTGGAGGAGAAGGAGTTGTCAATGTGTCTCACTCACAGTGGATTCATCTCCTACCTTTCCACAGAGTAGGGCATCAGTTCAGCCTATGAATCTTAACAAACTTTTCCATTAGAGTTTACTAAGAAGAAGGAAAATGAACCCTTGGTGCACAATCTGGTCAGCAAAAGGCTCTCTAAAAATGGAAGGATCATTTTATGTATCATCTAAAAATAACTAACTGCATTCTGCATTCCTAGGCATACTCCATAACACAATTCTGTTTTAATACAAATATTTTTAAATGGCTTAACTATTCCTAATAAAAAATAAAATCTTACTGTAAAATTGGTGCTCTGAGGTAATGTGCCATGTCCTCACACATACTCCAAAAGTACTCTAGTTTGGAAATCACAATTTAAGCTGCCAGCTGGAATAAAAAACATAGATTCTCCTAAAGCTACATTCACCCAGTAGATTTTTCCATATTAATTAGTTTTTCAATTGCCTCCAATCTTGGAACAGGATCCCCCTAACCACGGGACACCAATGTTTTATCATTATGGCAGGCTGATTCCCAATACAAATTAGTAAATTGGCAATTTCATTTACAAACCAATCTGAAAATGTTGGTTATGAGTTGCACATTTGTCTCTACTAATTATAATTTTGGTCTTTCACAGGGCTAAACTATCAGATACCATACCCCCTGGTTTTGACTTAAGAACAAACACCTCATTCAATCCATCTTTAAACAGGCTACTAGCTTGCATCGATGTCTGGTTGGTTTATTCTTTATATGAGAGGAAAACCAGTGAAAGAGATGAGAAACACAGAAGGGAGCTAATACATTTTCTTCTTCTCCCTGACAAGCCTTCAAAACTTGAAACCTAAAACTATATCATTCTCTCATCCAAACAAAATTGTACACATCTAATCCAACACTTTACTCTTAATCTGACACAGAGGGAGAATATAGTCTGTAACCAAGAGATCTAAACAAAGATTACTTTTACACATGAAGACTCAAAACATACACAAAACGTGTAATTGAAGGTCTGCATCATGAATGATAAGCCAGAGAATTAGATTAAGTGAAGATCCAGGTGTATTGTATGAATTATATACCATGGAATCTCTTGTTGTCTCATGGCCTTATGCTGTGAGACCCTTTGCCTGGTTGCTGTTATATCTCTGCTCTACCCATTCACTATTTCAGGACCCATCAGCTCCTTCATATCATTTAAGTTCCCTGGTTTCTTCTCCTCTTCCCCTGCAACTCAGTGGTTTTGTTTCATTTCATGCTTGGTCCTCAGATTACATGAATGTTATTCAAGGACTTCTGATTCTGTCCTGGGAGGAGATATTGAGGCTATGCTTAAAGGGAAGAGGTCCTGCCCTCACTACCCTTAACAAAGTCTTCTTTTTATTATCTTATGTTTAGCATGTATTGAAAAAATGTGGGCATGGAACAGGAGTAAAAGGCAGTACACAAATACATACCTACATAGGGAGCCTTTAAAAAAAAAATCTGCATCTGAAAAAAAAAAAATCTGCATCTGACAAAAACAACAGAAACACACACACACACACACACACACACACACACAAAAACCCAAATCCAACAAACAAAAAACCTGAGACTAAGGGCACTAGAATTAGCTTCTATGAATGTAGGAAAACTACTAATAGGAAAAGGCTGGTCAGAGGTCTGATATGTTTTCCTAACTTTTCACCCTATCACGACATCATGAATTTTAAGATGCAGTCAACACCCATTTGCAGATGCAATACTTCTACTGCTGAAATTAAAAATTCTGGAATAGAGCTAATGATTTTATTTTAAATCCAGTAACCCAGTGAAAAGGTAGTTGGTGAATATGCTGTTTTCTGGTTGGAAGAGAGGGCAGGGAAATGTAGATGGGTAGCATTTCCTGCCATATCTTCTGGAATCTTTCAGTGACTGACACAGAGGCTGGTTACCTTGGTGTCACTTGACATGGTTTTCCAGCCTGAAGGTAAACTTTAGTATCTCTGGTGACTAAAGAGACTTACATTTTTGTACAATTAACAATTAGAATGATGGTTTGGAGAGTGTGATGTGGAATCTTTCTGATATAGTATAACATTTGCTATGTAGATAAGTTAGTGTTTGGCTGTTAGAGAAGCCAAAATTCAAGTGTAACATTCCAGGTAATAAGTTCATAATTTCCAAACCATAAACAAACATTTTTCAGTATACCATGAAGGCCTCCCATTTATTTTTCCAATTTGACCTCCAATTTATATAGTGATTTAAAATATTTGATATATTATATTAAAATATTACATAATTATCTGTGCATAATTGCTAGTGCACCAATAAATAAAAAGTATGGACCTATAATGTAAATCAAATGATCTAATAGCTACTGAAAAGATAATTTAAGATCACCTGTTTCATACCTGAAGAATGCTAAATGGCTATGCTCAGAGAGTAGACCATTTACTGATAACTCATGAATGGATTAGCCCATGGGAATTTTTCCCCCAAAAAATCAGACTATCAAGTGTGATGATCATTTGTGGATACTTTTAGTCACTTGCATCTAGGAAATATTGGACTATTAATAACATATACTTTAATTAATTGCATTCACTCAACTATTTTTCATCTCCTTGGAATAAAATTTGCAACAAACTTTGACATACAGATTCCTAATCAGGCTTTCAAGGGGCAAAGACTGAGAAAAAAGAGATTGCCTTGTCTATTCCCACCATGAGGTAACTGTGAGAAATGGTTGCTTAGGGGAAGGAAATGCAAAATCAGGAGTGTCTTCTCAACTGCTGAGCCAGTCTTTGACAATACATTCTGGAACTACGGAATGTAGGAATTATTCATTAATTTAAAATGAATTCTAAGGACATGTGGCACAAATATATTATACATTACTATTAGCTAATAGATCAAAACTAAAGCACAAACTCAATTTTGATATTGAGGGTGTTAGTGAATATTTTTATTATTCTACTCTTGCTTTTCTTCCTTAGTACATCATTTGTTTCTCCATTTTAAAAAGTCTCTTGGGCAGCCGCGGTGGCCTAGCAGTGTAGTGCCTCCTTCAGTCCAGGGACTGATCCTGGAGACCCGGGATGGAGTCCCACGTCGGGCTCCCTGCATGGAGCCTGCTTCTCCCTCTGCCTGTGTCTCTGCCAATCTCTCTCTCTGTGTCTCTCATGAATAAATAAATCTTTAAGAAATATATAAATAAATAAGTCTCTTGCTCCATATCTCATGTTTTCTTTCTTTGTATATGCATACTATATATTTATATTTGTATTTCCTTGAATGATCATTTTTTTCTTGAGAACTTCTAAAAATATTGCAAGTAATAAAATGACGCCTCCTTATACATGAAAGATGTTAATAGTAATTTTTTTTTAAGAGAGAAAGATAGTGTATAATCTCGGGAAGAGGAGCAGAGGAAGAGAGAGAATCTCAAGCAGACTCCCTGCTGAGTGGAAGCCGAATGTGGGGATGGATTTCACAACCTTTAGCTCTTGACCTGACTAGAAATCAAGAGACAGCTGCCCAAACGACTGAGCCAACCAGGCACCTAGTGTTAATAATAATTAAGGCACTATCTAAATTTCAGAAAATAAGACCATACCTGAGAATTAAATCACCATTTTTTAGAGGTATCTATAGTCATTTTTAAATTAAGTATATAATTTACACTACTTAGATATTATTAAACACAAAGTTTTATCACAGCAAAAAGATCTTGGTTAAGTGCAACCAACTTTAGGTTTCTGAAAAAAATTTTAAAAAATTATCTATTGGTATTCTGTTAAATTTGGTATTCTGAATAGCTAAGCATTACCACATATGTTCTTCATGGACTTCTAAATTCCAAAAATTAGAACAAAATAAAGCACCAAAGCTATAATGAATATTCTTCAATTATTAATGAGGCACTACAGGATGACTAGTTTTACTGAAAATCAATTAGCATTTTTATATGCTAATGTTTTCTGATTCAACTCTTTAATTTTTTTTTAGGTTCCAGACAAATATGCATATAATAGCAATGTAAAAATGGCATCCAAGGTGCTTTTATTTTTTAATGATATTAACCATAGTTTTCTGAAAAGAGGAGGAAAAGCTTCACTACCAACAGTAAAATAGGACAGAAGGAGATGTTAGCCTAATGGAAAGCAAGGATTTTTATTTAACAAATGAAAGGAACCTCATTCTGGTTTAAATTGTCGTTTTTGTTTTTTTTTTTTTTTCTTGTACTTCTGCAGATCATTTTTTGCTAACTTCTAAAATGTCTTTCTCTTCTAAAATATTCTGGCTGGCATTCAGCATCTTTTATTTTTATGTTATCTCACGTGACTTTCTGTTAAGAGACACTTCAGGATATTTTTCATAAAATGTCTTCAGTTTAGAGCCTCAGGTTTATTTTATTTTTTACACTAATGCAGCATTATCTTTGCTCTCCTTACAAGAACAAAAATATCTCGAAAGAGTAAAGCTTCCCAAGGTCATTGGCCTGTGTCTTTCCGACTCCTCAACCAGGTATTCATTTTTCTTAGTTTCTTGTCAGTGTGCAGTGATATCCTTCACATCTGTCTGTGCCTTTGCTTTTATTAGCAGAAAATACAGCTATAGCTTTAGTGTCATGTGTACTATAAAGACAGGATTTTCAAGAGATTTGACAACTCTCATATTTCCCGAAGTATTCTCAATGTAACACAGAAACAGTTTATTACTGTTAAGTAGTGACTGTCTCTCCAGCTTGAATAATGAAGTTCTCTAGGTCAATATTTTATACAATGATACATTTAAGGACGCATTCCTCTTCAGCTTGGCACTAAAACAATGGCTGTCATAACACAGATCTATGTATTATCAATCTCACGTGCTACCATAATCAATCTAATTCGTGGGGCAGGGAAAGTGTAATATGTTATTGAGTTAAACCAGGAATTTTCTTCTACCAAAATGTTTATAAAGGAGCCTAATAAAATTATTTACAGAGACGAGTTCCTACTCTACAGCATGGAATAAATTTAACCTTCTGCGAAGAGTGCTCACAGCTGCAGTGATTTACCTGTGTTACTGGGCAAGGCCCATCAGGTAGGAGAGCCTCCAGTCTCAGCTTCACAAAGCCAGGCAGAGTAGTGAGACAGAAGAGAGAAAGGCAGATATGCATTAAAAAAGTCTGGCTCTTGAATCCAGTGACTACAACAACAAAAAACCCCAAAAAACATAGCACAAAGGGTATTTTGGAATCATTAAAAATCAAAACCTTGCCTGTCTTTCGTTTGAATATTTCATGACAAGAGACCATTTCTGACGGAGAAATGTTTCCTGGCTGGTCAGATAACAGTGGGTTTTAGTATGGAATAAATTCACAAACTTTTCTCAAGAAAGAGAATTTAGGCCATTTCAGTCTAAAGAAGCCAAAGCGTACATCTGCATCGATCCTCTTGGCAGCAAAAAGCAAGTCCCTCTGAAGCTTTAAGTTTGTACCAACACCTGTTAAGACTCCGCCTGCCCTCGATTCCATTTTATATCTGGCAGCGCTGCAAGTGTACTCCAACTGAAGACGAGTCCACAGAATAAAGAAAATGTACCTTGGCCAGAGATATACATTTATTTTTTTTCTTTCCTGTACTTTTCCTCACATATATTCTGGTCTGTACTGCTCCAAGTGAAGCAAAACTCACTGGGGTATGTCTTCTCAGCTCTATGGGTTGGCAAGTAAATTCATTTCAATGGGAAAACTATTCTGATTTAGACTTTGACTTGCATTTTCCATTGAAGATTTTTGCATTATCAAGCTAACTCCTATATACATATATTTTTTCAATTGGTTCAGAGCCAGTAAGAGAAAATTTCGATTGGCACTTCAGAACAAAGCACAATCATGCGCTCATCATTTTTCAATCTTGTTTTTACTTCTCCCAGGTGGCAGACTGCATTGTACCAAGATGGGTATATCTATGTATTTTTCAACATATATTTTTTTTAACGTGACGGTAATACATCTTCATCAAGTGATAGAATCCATGCTCTTTTGTCTTGAACTTGGGTGTACCGTTGTACCCGCTGTAAATAGAGCTGAGTGGAATTAACACTATGACTTTTGTGACTATATTATAGAAGATGAAATGACTTCAGCCTGGTTCTCTTTCTCGGTCTCCGTCTGTCCGTCTATCTGAATCCAGCCAACACTTTGTGAGGAAGACTAGGCCACATGGAGATACTACATTTAAGTGTTCCAGGCACAGTTCCAGCTAAGGTCCAAGCCAATAGCCAGCATCCACCACCAGACATGTGAGTGACATGTATTCAGATTGTTCCAGCACTCAACTTTCAACTTTTCCAACTGAAGCTCAAAATGCCACTCAACAGACAAGCCGTGTCCACTGTGCCGTATACACATTCCTGACACACAGCGACCATGAGAGAAAATAATTTTGTTTTAAACCACCAAATACCGGGGTGGTTTGTTACGCAGTAATAGATATTAAAAGATATGATGGACTATATTTGTTATCTCAAAATCATTCAGGTATTTTTTTTTTTTTAGAGTCTACAGAATATTATCTACAAACTGTTAGATCGCATTCTATATGGATGTCTTTCTCTCAACCATAGAACTTTGTCCTTTGCCAAAACCTTTCTCAGGGGTGACCATCTCAATGTCAAAGGAAACTGCCTCTTATTCCTGCATTTTCCCACTGGGATATCTGTAGAAATCTTAATGAAGTAATTATGTGCTTCAAGATATATTGGTTTGGGACCTGAGAAATCAAAGTGTGCCTCAGATGCCTCCAGAATAATCTTGCCTATAAAAATGCCATGAGCCAAGTGACCTTGCCCAGAGCATGATGAGTAACTCACTAGAGCAGAGGCCTGGAGGCATCAGGGAACTTGTGAGAACTTCTTTCTGCCCTACCTGCTCCAGGCACTAGAAGCCTAAATGCAATTGTTATTGCCTACCCTCAAATCCACATGCTAGACAAACCAATATGCAAATAGGGTTCTTTGATTCAAGACTTTCATTGGAGACCCAAATAACTGAACTGATGCTGGGAAATGAGGATATTGCTATATACTTAATCCTAACAGAATTGTATTCAAGAATGCAAATACCATACAGACAGGATTTCTAATTCTTTAGTCACAGAATTATTTCTCCTAACAATTTTATAATGGTGAGCCCATTATACCAGCCCATAAAACAGATGAATGGCTCAGGTTTGAAGTGGCAACTGGGAACGTAAAGTCCCACTGCTCTGCCTCACTCTCTCCCCCACTTCAGAAACTCCGAGGAATTGCCGCATAAACAAAACTGAGATCCAGGGGAGCCTAGTTTTAAATCAATGTTATAATTTCTTAATTCCTCTTGGATATTAAACTAGTAAAAAAATTCTGTTTATTATGACAGAGGAATATCATCTACATGATTTAGGCGAATTTTCCATGTTCTTCAGATTCTGCTCATTTTTTGTGTTTTTCACACAGGCATACACTTGAGGAACTCACAGGCTAATACAGAGGATGTTACCATTAATTTCATAGAACTGTTTCTCTTCTCAAAGTATACATTTTAAAATCTGAGTTATCTGTAGAGCTAAGAACATTTTTTTTTGTTTTTTCCTTCAACAAGCTCTGCAAGGAAATGTGTGATTATTATTGGGAAAGTATCCAATCCCATGTATATTTGGCTGCTCTTACATCCCTGTACCAATATTCAATCATTTTTTCCGAGTTCTATCAATTTAATCTCCTATCTACACCATTTTTCTTACTCCTAAAAACTGTTATAATTGTCATTCATTTGTTCAGACCCAGCCTTTTACACCCCACTATGCTTTCAGTCTCTGTCCTTCCTACTTTTAAAAAATATTAATGCCAGAGTAATTTCCAAAATCATTATGACTCTCTCCTGTTCAGACATATTTACTAGCCCTTCATTGTGTAAAAATCTTTCTAGAGCAAAGATATCCAGTCTGTGATATCCAAGCACACTCTTTATAAGCCCTACACTACACCAACCAAAAGCAGAATCACCTTACCTAAAAGGATTTAATGAAGTTTAAAGAAACTCATTGCCTAAAAGAAAGAAAAGTAACCAGATGAAGAAAGCTGAGTGATAAAATACATAAAAAGTATAAATAAAATTATGTTTTATTCAATAAAAGTACATAGCATCAAGGCCAATTGATTTTCCCTGAGGTTCCCCAAAATAAGAATTAAGATGTAAACATTACTGGTGTTGCTGTTTATACACCCATATGTTAAATAGACCTGTGTTCAAGGGAACACATATACCCATTTCCTATTTTACTGCCTTCTAGAAAAATGATTATTTCATAGTAATAGTAAAAGTTCTATCAGCAGCAGAAAGCACTATTATATACCCAGAAACATATTTACTTTTAGTCATGCCAATCTAGAGAACAAATCTGACTTATACTATCTTCAGGTAAGAGATAAGGGGACTAAGGCTGCGCAAATTTATGAAACCTTCACAAAGGACCCACAACTGCTTAATTGCGCTGGGATACCAAGCTAATAAGTCTAGCTTCAAGACTGAAATTTTTAACCATTATTCGTAGCTGCTTTAAAAGGTTTTCATGGGTATCTGCTAAAATTCTGGACAACTGAGCCATATGTCCATTTCCTTCTAGCTCTCCCACAGACAATATGTGGGAACATGAAAAGATGCCATATGGAATGGTGCATATATCTGGCATATGCTCCTATTACCTTCTCATTTGCCACTCATTCCTTCTGTTCCCTATTCTTGGCCTATTACTGTGACTCCTGTGTCTGTCTCTGAACTTTTTTTCGCCCAATCTGAAATACTGTCAACTCTCGGTGGATGGTGTGCACTAAGCTGTTTTTCACACCTTTTGTCTGGGCTCTTCTCTACTCACTACCTTCATTGCCATAGTGCCTTGAGTTCTGAAAAGAGGTCTTCCTAAAAGTTATCTTCAGCCATACTCAATAGTCCTGCCCTGTCTCCACCTTCTCCTTTCTCCATCTTTTCCCTTAGCCTTTGGCTATGGAGAAGGTCTATACTCTGCCACTGCAAGATGTCTCCCTAAAGCCCTCAAACATCCATATACCTGTGAAGATCCAAGAAGGTGGTAGTTTCCTCTGACTTTCAAGATACATCTCTGATTCTCTTTTGAAAATGTTTTAAAATAAACCTAATCTCTTCAGTTTGGTAATCATGCTAAGAAGAAAGCAAAACTGTGATCACCTTGCCTGTTGGAAGGAAAAGAAGGAATCATTGGTTTAATGTAAAACTTGCAAATACATGAAATATCACCAATGTTCCATGTTCCGTATCTATGCTCTATATTCAAAGTTCTCATGGACACAAATGTATTGAATTCCTTGTAATATTTCTACCCCTAATTTTCAAACTTATACGTTTCCATTTGCTCAGATTCTGACCTTCTGTGTGAATTTTTACTAAGCCATATAATGTCTGTGATAGAACACTGATAATGCAAGTGAATAGGCTTCATGTTTTAATATTTTTTGTGCTTTATCTCCATGCAGATTTAATATTAAAGTGAAATTAGGAGGCATGCAAGATGTAATCAAATTGAGCTATACAGAAAGAATGAACATGTGTGTTCATATTAAAATATTAATACTGTATAACTTTGTATGTAAGAAAATGATCTTGTTGAAATTTGTTATAATGCTAAATTTCTAGGTTTAGTGTCAAAAACTCAACAATGAAGCTCTGGGGATGGCTTCATCAATGAAAAGTTAACAGCAGGGGGACCCCTGGGTGGCTCAGAGGTTTAGCACCTGCCTTTGGCCCAGGGCGCAATCCTGGAGTCCTGGGATCGAGTCTCACGTGGGGCTCCCGGCAGGGAGCCTGCTTCTCCCTCTGCCTGTGTCTCTGCCTCTCTCTCTCTCTCTCTCTCTCTCTCTCTCTCTGTGTCTATCATAAATCAATAAGTAAGCCTTTATAAAATCATAAAATGTATAAAACTTTAAAAGAAAAGTTAACAGCAAAATAATATCTTTCCTATCTTTATAGGTATATTTCTACAAAAAGATACAGTAAATGCTTCTAAGGATGGATTGCTTTTGTTTGGAAAAAGCTGTATTTGTATTCTACTGTAATGGGAGTAAGCTAGTAGAAATATACTAAGAAAATGAGGGGTCAATACTATAGAATGTGATTGAAAATAACCTATACACATTTTCTGAATCAATGTATATTTCATACCAAGTATATAAAGTATATAGCAAAATATAAAATAATCACAATTTAGTTTAGCAAACTCATTTTTATAATTAAAAACATAATACCATAGTATTAATAGGTATGTTAAATATTACTTTTAAAAAGTTTCGGGTGTATAAGTCAGAAAATGCTATTATATATGTGATAGTGAAAACAAAATCAAAATATCAGTGACATATCATAATGAATTTACTTCTCAGCCATATAAATTTCACTGTGGGCTCAGGTAGTTCTCCAGGACTGTGTCTAGCATTCCAGGCTGCTCTATGGCATCTTCCATATCAACAGAAACTTTCACAATTACCTCAGCCAAACAAGACAGGACTTGGAAACTGACAAAGATCATCTATTAATTCAACTCAAATTTCACTGGCGAATGCAAGCCACAGTACCACAAAAGATTCAGAGAACTATAATTCTTTTTTTTATCAGGAAAGATATTTTGGTAAATAGCCATAATACAAACATGTAAGTCAATTGGGTTTTCAAAATTGCTAACCAATACACTTTCTCTTTATTAGCACAACTTGTAATCATGTTACTTTGTGAATATAGGAGGGGAACAAGGATGACTTTCCTCTCCTATGCCATCTAGTAATTTTGTCTATACTAATATACATGCAACATAGATCCAATATTAATATAAATAGTATCAGAGTTTAAAAATGGCTATTAAAAATGTTAAAGGAATTTGATTAGCTAGTCAAAACATATTACATGAGAACCTATGAAAAAAGCAAGTGTTTAAGGTGATTGGAGCATAGATAGGAGCTAAAAATAAGTTATCAGACATATAAGTAGTCCATTTGCAATGGTTTGGCCACAGAAATGGAGAGATCAATCCATCCAAGTCCTTTATTTGTAGAAAATGCTATATAATCAAAGACACCCCATGATAATGTGTTAAATCAAGTACAAAAAGTTCAGTTGCATAATACATGGAGTTGCTCTAATTTGACTTACTGAAACAATACGGCATAGCTAATTAGCCAGGAATTTGTAGGGTAAAAGTGAGCTTTCCCCATTTGTCCTGATTCAGCTACAACTTTGTGCTACCTGACAGCTGTCCACTAGAGGTATACTTGGGGATGAATCAAGTCCTGTGGCTCTGATTTCTAGCACAGTGTTCATCATTTTAGTAAGTTTTATGGTCAGTAGATGTACATTTTCTAAGACCATGGAGTTTGGGGTGAAGCAAATACTAGGGTTAGTAAGAATAGTCATTCTCCTCCGTCCACAGAAAAGACTGCCTGTTATTTCCCAACATTGCCTCACTTTCCACTTACTGCTTTCTCATGTTGAACAGTTATAAAATTTAGTTTTTAAGAGTTAAAGTCTTTCCCATATGTCCACCCATTTCCTACTCCCTATGCATTTAATTTTAGAAATTCAGATATGGTGGCATGAAGAATTTGTGCCATCCAAAGTCATAATATCATTTAATGACAGTATTAAGGTAACAACCCAAAATATCTTACTTTTGTATAAAGCAATATGAAAGAACATGGACCTTTTACTTTCCTTTTTGAAAGTATAATATATAAAAACTCAAAATAAGAATAAGTTTGCAAAGTGCAGAGTTAACAAATTTAGTGATAATCATCAATTCAGAATGTAAATAGCATTATACATTTGGAGATCCAGAATTCCACTTTAAGTTCTAAAATAAAGTTCAAAGTATAATAAAGATCAGGCAATTAATATTTTTTTAACCTGATGAACTTTTTACTACTACAGATCTCACTAGAATGTTATTAACTTACAAGTCAATTGAGCTTAATTGTTAATAATTTTTAATTCTCTTAAAGTTGGACCTCACCCATTAGAGTTTCCAACAGCTCAGCCAATGATTTTGAAGTATAACTAGCTTTATGCAATTAGGGCAGTTTTAGAAATCACAAGGTTTTATGTGATTTTCTCCTGTTGAATTAATTTAGTTCTAGTAATTTGTTCTGGTCTTTGTTCTAAAGGCCCATTTTAGTAACCTGGCATTAAGTCCTGATTTCTCTTCACTTGTCCAGTCTGCACTATTGATTCTATAGTACAAGAAGATTAATCCTCCAACTCAAACATGACTGTGTCATTCTACCACTAAAATTATATTGGCTATTCTCTCTGAATTGGGTAAGACCCATTTTCTTCCTCATCATATGTGTAATGTTTTTTGCTTCCTAACTAATTTCCTTTAGTCCCATTCTCCCCTCTGTTCACTTGACTCTAGCTACACTGGTAAATTTTCAGACAAAATATAAGGGAAACACCAATATACTGCATGCATTGAACAGATATTTTCTAAATCGTACTCTAGTGACTAGATATAGCTCTTGTCACTTCAAAAGCTACACATCTTATTCTTCACTGTTTACTACTTGAAGAATCAGCAGCAAGTTAATACTAGGCATTATGGCATCATATATTTTAGTCATTTTTATAGTATTTCTACAGGCAACTGCCATAATGTTTAAGTGGAAAAGGATTCAGTTTCTGCCCTACAGCTTATACTATAAGTGTATGTAGGCATCCATTTAATATGAAGAAGGAATTTTAAATTTCCATTTCTAAGATTATATGCTCTTAAAATTTAGGGTTCACACATATAAGGCTCCACATATAAAATTAATTGGAATTATATGAAACCAGAAAGTCTATACCATAATTTTGTAATGAATTATTCATATATTAGCCTTAATTATTTAAACCAATTTACCTGGTAACCCTGTATCCTTTTTAATAATGTTCTTTATACTAGAAGAAGCTGTAACCCAGAAAAATTCTTAGCTGTTACTCTAGCTTCTCCTCAGGGCCTCAAGAGATTTAATGTGTCAGTCTAGCTCTTGTAAATGCCCCAGCTACAGCTCTTTTTATTATGTTCTCATATAATCTTCTCATGTCAAGGGTCTTCACTCACTTGGAGCATACTTTTGGGCTTAGAGACTCTACAGACTCAGCATATTTCTGTATTGTGTCTTTGAGACCTATTACTTGGAGAGACTTGAATAACTGACACAAAATAGCCATTCGATGACACACAAAGGATTCAATGAACTGGTTAGATATCCTCCCCCAAAAAATTTAAAAATCAGAATTTAAACTCTACTTGTAAGTAACTGAAAATAGAAACTATATTTTCTTATTTTAATGCTTTTGCTATGTCATATTCCATATATGATTTGTAAAAAGTCCTGATAAAACCTGAGTTTTAATATTTTCTAACATGATTCACATGTATTTGTTCATGACATAATTATATAAGTAGAGAATCTTAATGCTTAAAAAGCAAAATAAATTTTAAAAACATACTAGATCTAATAAGTGAAGTCAGCAAGGTCTCAGTATATTGATCTCAGGATCAATATAAAAAATCCTATTATAGGGGATCCTTGGGTGGCTCAGCGGTTTAGCGCCTGCCTTCAGCCCAGGGTGTGATCCTGGAGTCCCAGGACGAGTCCCACATTGGGCTCCCGGTATGGAGCCTGCTGCTCCCTCTGCCTGTGTCTCTGCCTCTCTCTCTCTCTATGTCTATCATGAATAAATAAAATATTTTTAAAAAACCTATTATATATTTATGCAACATACAATAGCAACATACATACAGCAAACACAATTTCAACATTAATTCTGGAGTTTACCACAATTAGAACTCCATTCATGAAAAGACACTGTCAAAATAAATACAGAAACAAGCTATTGACTGGGAGAAAATATTTCATATTATTTATCAGATAAAATGATATGTACCTAGAAGGAGAGCATAGCAGCAGAGTAGGAAGACCTTCAGCTTGCCTCCTCCCAGGAACTACAACTAGATAAATATTAAATGCCCCAGAAACCAACCTGAAGACTGGAAGAACAAACTCCATGACTAAAGGTAGGGAAAAGGCCACATAGAAGAAGGTAGGAAGTGCAGAGACATGGTTTAGGAGAGAAACAGATCATAACCACTGTGGTGGGAAGGGAGCTATGATCACAGAGAAGGGCAAGAGACAGATTAACACACAAGGGAGAGCAAGAGGAAAACAAATCTCCATAGCAATTGTCTCAGAAAGTCAGAGGGCTCAAATTTTTTGAGTTCTTGCAACAAGTAGGGCTTAAAGTCTAGAGTTTTAAATGTCAGTGTGATTGGCTTACATAGAGCCAGAGGCAATGAGACTGCTTTTGAGAGAAGGCAAACAACATGCAGACATACAGCATGGCAACAGTGATCTGAAGAATGCCTGGCACACACTGAAGAAGTTATTTGTTCATCTCAGTTTATCTCAGAGAGGCAGTATTTATGGACAGACTTCTCTAGGAACAAAGGAACTACAAGGTGCCATTTCCCTCTCCCACTTTTCAGAATAAGCACAGGGCCACCTACAGGAACCAGACACATTCACTGCCTAACTTGCCTATACCAAACCCCACCCTCCCATGCTCCAGTGGAACTGCCCTTCCCCATCATGCTTGCTTCAGTCCCACCTCATTGGCTCTTTCCCCTAAAAGACCAACCCAAGCCCATGCCAACACCATATCTCCCAACCCAGGAGTTTTGCTGTGTTGACAGGTCTAATTTCACAAGCTGATCAGAGCACATCTAGTTAAAACTTGCCACATTCAGGCCAGGGATCAAACACTGCCCACAACAGGCAAAGAGATGACTGGCCAAAAGGGTAAAATAGCTATGAAAAAACAGCCAAATATACACAGCACACATCTGAGACACTCCTGCAAGTGCCAGGGCCTGAGGAACAGAGGATACCACATGGCAGGGCACGACTGGACCTCTTCTGCATGAGGCCATTACCTTCAAGAACAGGGTACCTATGCGACTTTCCTAAAACACAGAAACAGGCACAGAGACTCAGAAAAAAATGTGAATACAAATTAATTTCTCCCATATGAAAGAAGGAGACAATGCCACAACTGGAGATCTAAGTGAAACAGATACAAGTAACATGTCTGATTGACTATTTAAAGGTATGATCATAAGGATAGTCACTGAGCTTGAGAAAAGAATGGAAGACATCAGTGAGACCCTCAATACAGAAATAAAAAAGAACCAATTAGAGATCAAGAGTGCAATAAACAAGATAAGAAACATGCATGATGCAATGAATGGTAGGCTGGAAGAAGCAGAGGAATTAATTAATGGCTTAGAAGAATAATGAAAAATAAGTGAGCTAAAGAAAAGAGAGGGAAAATAATATGCAACATGTGAATAGATTTAGGGAATGCAGTGACTCCATCAAACTTAACAACATTCATACTGTAGGAGTCCCAGAAGAGAGGGAAAAGTAGGCAGAGAATTTATTTGAAGAAATAATAGCTGAAAACTTACCTAATCTGGGGTAGAAAATGAATATTCAGATCGAAGATGTACAGAGAACCCTCAACAAAATCAACAAAATCATATACACACCAAGACATATTGTAATTAAATCAGAAAAATACAGTGATAAAGAAAAAAAAATTAAAGCACCAAGACAAAAGAAGACAGTAACTTACAAGGGAAATACCCATAAGGCTATCAGGGGATTTTTCAGCAGAAATTTTTCAAGCCAGATGGAGCAGCATGATATATTCAATGTGCTGAATGGGAAATGTTTGCAGCAAAAATACTCTATCCAGCAAGACTATCACTCAGAATAGGAAAGATAAAGAGTTTCCCAGACAAAATAAACACTAAAGAAGCTGTGACCACTAAACTAGTCCTGCAAGAAATATTAAAGGGGATTCCTTGAAAAATAAAGACCAGAAGTGACAGAATGGAGGTAAAAACCATAAAAGCAGTAAAAATAAGTATTTCTATTAAAAAAAATCAGTCAAGGAAACCACAAAATAAAAGGCTCTAAAACATGGCACCATATACCTAAAACATGGATAAGAGTAAAGAATGGGATCAAACTTCAATGACAATCAACTCAATATAGATTGCTATATGTAGAAGATGTTATATACAAACCTTATAGTAACCACATATCAAAAACCACTAATAAATATGCAAAGACTACAGAGAAAGAAATCCACTTATATCATTATAGAAAACCAGCAAACCATTGGAGAACATCACAGAAAATCTTCAGTAACAACCACAAAACCAAAAAAAAAAAAAAAAAAAAAGAAAAGCAGTAAATACCTAGCAATAATTACTTTGAATGTAAATAGGCTAAATGCTTCACTCAAAAGACATAGTGTGACAGAATGGATAAAAAAAGAAGACTCATATGTGCTGCCTATGAGAGCTTCATTTCAGACCTAAAGACAGATTACATGTTAGGGTATGGAGAAAATCTGTCATGGAAATGGATGTCAAAAGAAAGCTCAAGTAGCAATATTTACATCAGATAAAATAGACTCTAAAACAAAGACTGCAACAAGAGATAAAGAGGAACACTATATAAAAATAAAGGGAGAAACCCAACAAGTAAATTTAACAATTGTAAATATTTATGAAATAAATGAAAAACCATTTGAAATAAATTATAAATAAATTATAAACCATTATAAATAAATTATAAATTATTATTTATTATGAAATAAATGGAAAAACCATTTTTCCATGAAAAACCCAACATGGGGTAATGGAAATATATAAAACAGGTAATAATAAACATGAAGGGACTACTCAGTAATAATATAACAATAGCAGGGGACTTTAGCACCCCACTTACCTCCATGCACAGATCATCTAAACAGAAAATCAACAAGGAAACAAAAACTTTGAATAACATACTGGATTAAATGGATTTAACAGATACATTCAGAATATTTCATCCTAAAACAGCAGGATGCACATTCCTTTCAAGTGCACATGGAATATTCTCCAGAACAGATCACATATTAGGCCACAGAACAAATCTCAACAAATTCAAGATCAAAATCACAACATCCATATTTTCTGACCACAACACTATAAAACTAGAAATCAACCTCAAGAAAAATCTGGAAAGACCACAAATACATGGAGGGTAAAGAACATGCTATTAAACAATGAATGGTTCAACCAGGAAATAGAAAAAGAAATTTAAAAAGTACATCAAAACCAATGAAAATGAAAACGTGCCAGTTTAAAACCCCTGGAATGCAGCAAAAGCAGTTCAGAGGGAAGGTTCCAGCAATACTTCAAGAAGCAAAAAAAATCCTCAATTTAACTTTAGACCTAAATGAGATAGAAAAAGAACAAGTAACAAAACCTAAAACCAGTATAATGAAGGAAATAATTAAGATTCAACAGAAATAAATGATACATAAACTTAAAAAAAAAAAGGAACAGATCAATAAAACCAAGAGCTGGTTCTTTAAAAAAAAAAAAAAAAACAACAGATAAACATCTGTACAGACTTATCAATAAAAAAAAGAAGTCCTAGCCTCAGCAATCAGACAACAAAAAGACATTAAAGGCATTCAAATTGGCAAAGAAGTCAAACTCTCCCTCTTCGCCGATGACATGATTCTCTACATAGAAAACCCAAAAGTCTCCACCCCAAGATTGCTAGAACTCATACAGCAATTCGGTAGCGTGGCAGGATACAAAATCAATGCCCAGAAGTCAGTGGCATTTCTATACACTAACAATGAGACTGAAGAAAGAGAAATTAAGGAGTCAATCCCATTTACAATTGCACCCAAAAGCATAAGATACCTAGGAATAAACCTAACCAAAGATGTAAAGGATCTATACCCTCAAAACTATAGAACACTTCTGAAAGAAATTGAGGAAGACACAAAGAGATGGAAAAATATTCCATGCTCATGGATTGGCAGAATTAATATTGTGAAAATGTCAATGTTACCCAGGGCAATATACACGTTTAATGCAATCCCTATCAAAATACCATGGACTTTCTTCAGAGAGTTAGAACAAATTATTTTAAGATTTGTGTGGAATCAGAAAAGACCCCGAATAGCCAGGAGAATTTTAAAAAAGAAAACCATATCTGGGGGCATCACAATGCCAGATTTCAGGTTGTACTACAAAGCTGTGGTCATCAAGACAGTGTGGTACTGGCACAAAAACAGACACATAGATCAGTGGAACAGAATAGAGAACCCAGAAGTGGACCCTGAACTTTATGGTCAACTAATATTCGATAAAGGAGGAAAGACTATCCATTGGAAGAAAGACAGTCTCTTCAATAAATGGTGCTGGGAAAATTGGACATCCACATGCAGAAGAATGAAACTAGACCACTCTCTCTCACCATACACAAAGTTAAACTCAAAATGGATGAAAGATCTAAATGTGAGACAAGATTCCATCAAAATCCTAGAGAAGAACACAGGCAACACCCTTTTTGAACTCGGCCACAGTAACTTCTTGCAAGATACATCCACGAAGGCAAAAGAAACAAAAGCAAAAGTGAACTATTGGGACTTCATCAAGATAAGAAGCTTTTGCACAGCAAAGGATACAGTCAACAAAACTCAAAGACAACCTACAGAATGGGAGAAGATATTTGCAAATGACGTATCAGATAAAGGGCTAGTTTCCAAGATCTATAAAGAACTTATTAAACTCAACACCAAAGAAACAAACAATCCAATCATGAAATGGGCAAAAGACATGAAGAGAAATCTCACAGAGGAAGACATAGACATGGCCAACATGCATATGAGAAAATGCTCTGCATCACTTGCCATGAGGGAAATACAAATCAAAACCACAATGAGATACCACCTCACACCAGTGAGAATGAGGCAAATTAACAAGGCAGGAAACAACAAATGTTGGAGAGGATGTGGAGAAAAGGGAACCCTCTTACACTGTTGGTGGGAATGTGAACTGGTGCAGCCACTCTGGAAAACTGTGTGGAGGCTCCTCAAACAGTTAAAAATATACCTGCCCTACGACCCAGCAATTGCACTGTTGGGGATTTACCCCAAAGATACAGATGCAGTGAAACGCCGGGACACCTGCACCCTGATGTTTATAGCAGCAATGGCCACGATAGCCAAACTGTGGAAGGAGCCTCGGTGTCCAACGAAAGATGAATGGATAAAGATGATGTGGTTTATGTATACAATGGAATATTACTCAGCTATTAGAAATGACAAATACCCACCATTTGCTTCAACGTGGATAGAACTGGAGGGTATTATGCTGAGTGAAGTAAGTCAGTCGGAGAAGGACAAACATTATATGTTCTCATTCATTTGGGGAATATAAATAATAGTGAAAGGGAATATAAGGGAAGGGAGAAGAAATGTGTGGGAAATATCAGAAAGGGAGACAGAACGTAAAGACTGCTAACTCTGGGAAACGAACTAGGGGTGGTAGAAGGGGAGGAGGGCGGGGGGTGGGAGTGAATGGGTGACGGGCACTGGGGGTTATTCTGTATGTTAGTAAATTGAACACCAATAAAAAATAAATTAAAAAAAAGAGAGAAAGGACTCATAAAATCACAAAAGAGAGGATAAATAACACCACAAAAATACAATTATAAAGAATTTTCATGAAAAAATATACAACAAATTGGACAACCTAGAAGAAAAGGATAAATTTCTGCAAAGATATAAACAGAAACAGAAAGAAACAAAAAATGTGAACGTAAGGATTACTGGTAATGAAATTGGAATCAACAATCAAGTTCTCAAGAAACAAAAGTCCAGGGTCAGATGGCTTTACAGGTGAATTCTACCAAACATTTAAACAAGGATTAATACCTAGTCTTCTCAAGCTATTTAAAAAATTATAAAAGGAAGGAAAAATTCAAAATTCATTCTAGGAGGCCAGCATTATCCTCATACCAAAATCAGACAAAGACATCACCAAAAATAAGACAACTACAGGCCATTATTACTGATGAACATAGATGCAAAAATCCTCCAAAATACTAGCAAACTGAATGCAACAATATATTTAAAAAGTCATTCACCACTATCAAGTAGGATTCATAATTGGGTTGCAAAAGTGTAGTTTAATATTGCAAATCAATCAATAGGATACATAACATCCATAAGAAAATTATAGGAACCATATAATAATTTCCATAGACACAAAAAAAGCATTTGATGAAATAGAACATCCATTTATGATAAGAACCTTAAATAAAATAGGTTTAGTAGAAGCATAACTCAACATATTAAAGGCCATCTATGGAAATCTATAGCTAACATCAACTTAAATAAGGAAAAAGTGAGAGCTTTTCTCCTAAGGTTAGGAACACAGGAATGAACACACTGAGCACTTTTATACAACATAATATTATAAGTCCTAGCCAAAGCAATAAAAACAACGAAAAGAAATAAAATTACCCAAATCAGAAAGGAAGAAGTAAAACTTTCACTAGGTGCAGATGACATGATGCTCTATTAGAAAACCTGAAAGACCCCACCAGAAAAAAAAAAATGCTAAAACTAAAATTCTGTAAAACCATTGGATACGAAATCAATGTATAGAAATCAACTTCATTTCTCCACATCAATAATGAAGCAGAAAGAAACTAAGAAAACAATTCCATTTATAGAATAGCACCAAAAATATTAAGAGACCTAGAAATAAACCTAACCAAAGAGATGACAGCTTTGTACTCTGAAAACTATAAAACACTAATGAAATTGAATGTCACGAGAAGACATGGAAAAATATTCAATGCTCATCAATTAGAAGAACAAATATTGTTGTTGTTCTAGATGTATAAACTACCCAAAGCAACCTACACATTTAATGAAATTCCTATCAAAATATCAACTGCATTTTTCACAGAACTAGAAAAAAATTCTAAAATTTCTATAGAACCATCAAAGACTTTGAATAACTCAAGCTGTCCTGAAAAAGAAAAGCAAAGCTGGAGACCTCACAATTCTGGGCTTTAGGTTATATTACAAAGCTGTAGTAATCAGAACAGTATGGTACTGGCACAAAAGTAGAAACATAAATCAATGGAACAGAACAGAAAATCTAGAAATGAACCCACGGTTATATGGTTAATTAATATTCGGTAAAACAGGAAATAATATCCAAGGGGAGATTCTTTTTCCACAAATGGTGTTGGGAAAACTGGACAGCTACAATGCAAAAGGATGAAACTGGACCACTTTCGTACACTATAGACAACAATAAATTCAAAATAGGTTAAATACCTAAATGTGAGATCTAAAGCCATAAGAATCCTAGTAAAGAATACACAGACAGAAACTTTTCTGACATTGGCCACAGCAACTTTTCTAGGTAGTTCTCCTAAGGCAAGGGGAAAAAAGGAAAAATAATCTATTGTGAGTATATCAAAATAAAAAGCTTCTGCACAGTGAAAGAGACAACAAAACTATAAGGCAACCTACAGAATGGGGGAAGATATTGGCAAATTACATAACCAATAAAGGGTTAGTATCCAAGGTTTTTGGTTATTGAATTGTATCAATATTGTATAATCCATTTTTTTAAAAAATGTGCAGGAGACATGAACAGACATTTCTCCAAAGACTACATACAAATGGCCAACAGACACAGCCAAAGGTGCCCAACATCACTCACCAGGGAAATGCAAATCAGAACTACAAGGAGCTATCACCTCACACCTGTCAGAATGGCTAAAATCCCCAACACATAAAACAACAGGTGTTAGATGTGGAGAAAAGGACTTTCATGCACTGTTGGTGGGAATGAAAATTAAAACTGGGCAGCCAATGTGGAGAATAGTGTGAAGGTTCCTCAAAAATGTCAAACTAGAACTACCCCATAATCCAACAATCACACTAGTATTTCCCCAAAGAATACAAAAACACTAATTCAAAGGAACACATGCACCCTTATGTTTACAGTAGTATTATTTATAATAGCTCAATTATGGAAGCAGCAGAAGTGCCCATCAACTGATAAATGGATAAAGATACACACATTATGTATCTATAATGGTTTATTACTCAGATATCAAAAAGAATGAAATCTTGCCATCTTCAACGCCATGGAAGGAGCTAGACAGTATTATGCTAAGTGAGGTAAGTTAGTTAGAGTAAGACGAATACCATAGGATTTCTCTCATATGTGGAATTTAAGAAAGAAAATAGGTCAACTACAACAACAACAAACCCAGACTCTTTAATACAGAGAACAAACTAGAGGGGAGGTGGTTACAGAGATGGGTGAAATAGTTAAAGAGGAAGAAGAGTACACTTACCGTGATAAACACTGAATAATTTACAGAATTGTTGAATAATTATATATCTGAAACTACCGTAACACTGTACATGAAGTATACTTCACTAAAAAGGGGAAATTAAAAAAAATAAGAGGCGATCACATTCATTAGGTGTCAAAGAAACACAAATAACAAAAGTCAATACCAGCCATTGCATCAATTCAAATGGCTACAACAAAAAATGCAGTTACATGTTGATGAGGAGTTAGATGTAAGTGGAACATGCATACACTGTTTGGGGGATTGTAAATTGGTACAACCACTAGGGAGAACAGTTTAACAGTATCTACTAAAACTGAGTATATGCACACATTGTAAACTGGCAGTTCCACTCCCAGATATTCATCTCAAAAAAGTTCACACTTTTGCCAAGCGGTATATAGAAGGTTGTTCATAGTAGTACTATTTCCAATAACTCGTATTAGAAACAAATGTTCTTCAACAATACAGGAGTAAATAATACCGACATGATGAATTTCTACAAAGCAGTAAAAATGAACATATTGCAATTACATGCCCCCCAATGTTTAGGTCATACCAATGATAATATGAAGTGAAAGGACACAAGCAGAAAAACAATGCATGCTCCATGATGCCATTCATAAAAAGTTCAAGAATAAATAAAACTGTCCTATGGTTTTAGGATGACAATTATCTAGAGCAGTAAGTAGATTGAGGGAGCCTCCTGACGTGCTCATAATGTTGTAGTTTTAGGTCTAGGTGTCTTTTATATGGTGGATTCACTTTAACAAAATTCATCACTTCTGTACGATCCTTAGAGGTGCTATTTTCTACATTTATTAAGACATTTACTTTTTAAAAAAAATAAAGAGTTTTTGTTTATCAAAACAGAACATTAGAACAGAAAATGAAAAGACAAAATGGAAGAATACATTTGCAGTACATGTAACAGATCATTTTTATCAGGGAACACTTAAGAGTCCTAATGAGTGCTAAATCTAGATCATCTTCACAGGAGCCACACAATTGACTCCATTTCACTAAAGAGGAAACTGAGGCTCAGAGGGTTTCAGTGACTTTCCTCAGGTCACAAAGATAGGCTGACTCTAAAACTCATGCTCTTATGTCCTTAAGTAGTACAGTAAACTGCTGTTAGAATTAGGCAAGTCATTATGACATGTCTTTGTCATAGTTGTATAACATATATAAAGATAAGAATGATTTTTAAATGTACATTTGTACATACAGGTAAATTATTCTTTGAAGCACAAAGAGAAGCAGTCTGGTATAAGAGAGCACAAGCTTTGGAGTCAGATGGAATCCTGAACCTACCATTCACTGTCTGGTCTTGGAAAGGAAGATCTCTGAATTTTTGGTTCTCCTCCTTGTTAAAATGGCAGTGCTTTCATAAGTGTCTAGAATAGTGCTCAACACTGAGGAACGGATGAATGCTCTTAACATTACAAAAAGTGATAAATACTTACAATGAATATTCTTTTAAATATGTTAAGTCTGAAATATGTATTATTAATGTGTACTCCAGTCAGGTACATAATTAACACTGAAGCTCAGGAAATGATTTTGTTTTTCAATACATTTTCTAACATGTGGCAAAGTTTTATTGCGTAATAATAAATGGATGCATCAATTTACAAAATGCATCAACTGTACAAAAATATGCTGGGCATGTAAGCATTTATTTTTATGAAATGATTACATGTATAGCATAATATATAAATTGTTCTAAAATTATATTGATTTCAAAACAAGAATATAAATCTTAATAGCAATTTGTATCTTGTTGACTTAGTACCAGAAATGGAAAAGTGTCAGTCCATTTTCATAATATTTGAGATTTAAAAATATATATATACTCAGTCCTCAAAAACTCCAGTTTTTGGAAAGCAATTCAGGCCATCACTTTCATTTCTGGAATCAGATTTTAGTATAGAAAATTTGGACATGTTATTCCCTTCCAAATGAATTGAAGCACATATTTGTGTAACTACTTTTGAATTCATTTGCAGAGAATTATTCAAAGTGTTTATTCAGATGAATTATGCCAATTAAAAAAAAGCCAAATCTTTGATCCAATCTTTCCTAGTGAGCCAAGACAGGGATTTTCTCTCGAATGATATTAACAAGTTGGTGTCTTTCATCAGTAAGAAGCATCTCTTGGTGTACTAGGCCAACATTGTCATTTCATCTTCCTGTATTGCACCAGCCTACTACATTCACCAAAGCCTAGAATTTACTGTGACTTAAGTCACAGATTTTATTCACAATAATGACCATGTGCAGTGCTTGTTCCATTTCTAATATTTTACTCAAAAAAAATTCAGGTTAAATACTGCAGTGAAGAAAACTCTATTCAGAATTATGTCACCCTGACTTTAATCTTTATAGCCAAACCAACTTAATTAGAAGCCAATGAAAAAGAATCATCTTATGCAGTCATGCTCGACAATTTTGACTGATTTACACTAAGACCTTTCTTAACATACAAAAATAAATCATCTTTTGTTGTAGTCATTAGAGTTATTAGATCCAAAATGTCTTCGGTCACATTGTTATGGGTTGAATTATGTGTTCCCTTATGCATTATGGTCAGTCCTAAACACCGGTACCTCAGGTTGTGGTTTTGTTTGGCAACAGAGTCGTGGCAAATGTAATTGGCTATGATGAGCTCATGCTGGACTAGGATGAGTCCCAGATCCAAAATGTCTGGAAATTTGGACATAGAGGCACATGGAGGGAAAATTCCATGTGAACACTGCAGTTATACTGCCACAAGCCAAGAACTACCAGAAGTTATGAGAAAGACCTGGGAGAGATCCCTTCCTGGCACCCTCAGAAAGAGCATGACCCACTAACACCTTGATTTGAGTCTCTGGCGTAAAAAACTGTCATTCTCATTATTTAGGCCACTCAGTTTGTGATACTTTGTTGTAATAGCCCTAAGAAACTAATACATTTATAACATCTTTAGTAAGATCATTAATAAAATTAGGTAACAAGAGGTAACTGAAATGGAAGGCACCAGAAATTATTTGTCACTCAACTCCTAAGTTCCACTGCAGAGGCAAGACTAAGTGCATAATACTGCTAATTAGACTCTGTGGAAATGTTTTCTGTTTGAGACACAATTCTCTACACTGCTCAGTAAACACCATTTTTTGAACCTCCCATCTGAAAATTGTGGTATCAAATTAATATTTTTAGTTATTTTCTAATACTTTCATTATTCCATTTGCATTCAAAGATAAGTACCATTGAATTTATTATTATTTGTTCAATTTCACCTAAGTTTTAATCACGTATGTTTTCTAAAGTATAGTGTTCTTACTACAAATTTTTTCACAATGGTATTTTCAGTAAAGATACATTCTATACATTCAACAGGTAGGAATCTCCTAAACTTTCATAAAAAAATAGTTTATTCCAAATTTACATGAAACATGTAGCTTACTTGGACTCTCTCTTATATGCCAACTTTCTTTTAGAAATGGAACTTTTGGTTAAGATTTTTGTAAGAAAAAAATGGTGTAAGACAAATGACATCTTGCCTCAGTGTTGGGATACAATAGGGTATAATGGAGCTTCCAGAGGATACATTCTGTATAAAGAAGCTATCAGCCACTCAACTCCAGGGACTTCTTCCTAGCATGTTGCCAGATCTGCCACTTTTAAGTGATAACAAATAAAAAAACATCATGTCTTTGGTATATTTATGGCTTCTGGAATTCTAGTTAGACATCTGAAGAGTTTGTTCCACAATATACTCATGGATACTTATACTCACAACAGCCACATTTTGTTTTGCTAGCCTGAGTCTTTTCTTCATGTTCCCATCAAGCACAATCAGAGACAAGACCCCTTCTTGAAGCAGAAAAACCAGAAACTGGAAACTCTGGATTGCATCTCCTAAGTCTCTCACCCTAGACACTCTGCTGTGGGCCACAAGCATATAAAATCCTTGTACGTGAAGATCATCTGGCGAAGCTTAAGGGTGCAAGAGCCCCACCCCTGAACCAAACCAACAGGAAGAAAGAAGCTGGTGGGGAGGGTAGGGGAGAGCAAGAGAGCACTAATGGACACCTATGCCTGATTTCCCAGAAGACTGGGAGGGAGGGAGGGAAAACTCACTGCCACCATCATGGGTTCTGGGGAAAGTAGACACAATCCTGGGCTAAAGGAAATCTAACAGGGAAACTTCAGCATGCAATTCTAGGAGGGTGAGATTCGGGGGTGGGAGGGTCATCTCCGCACCCTTATGAGGGAAGGAGACAAGGAGAGGAGGCTTTGGGAATCTCAGAGGATGGGAGGCCCCTTCAGCACCTACTCTTGAGGACCTGAAAGTCCAACCAAGGGGATATCTGAAATAATCCTCAGTCTTCTGCCCGGGTCTTGCCTGAGCACAGACCCTGATCCAGTTTGCCATACCCCAGCCTTCCTCACACCCAACTGGCTTTGCCTCATCTCAACCAGCTCTCCCCTGGTATATTCATCCTGCCTTGGGTCGTTCCTCTTCTCTAATAGGTTGCTGGGCTCATTGGGGCATAAGCATCTTTCGAATAGGTCCTTTTTTATTTTCCCTTCAGTAACTGGATGTCATCATTACTTTACCTAGATACTGAGAGAAGAAATCTTACCAGCATCAAAACCTCCTACCCCAACAGGTGATTCTACTTCTTGAAAACTTTAAGTCTCCTCTTTCCCCCTTAAATTCTCCTACCTTTTTACAGATTATCATCAATGTTCATCTGGACTATTTTTTACAAGGCCTGGTAATACACTTCTTTTAACGCTAGAGTTCCCTTTCTGCACCACACACTCTATATACTTACAGAGTACAGAATACGTGAATGGTTTTAATTAAAGAATAACTGTTATTTCTTTGACTTGGCATCAAAAGCCTGACACATTTGCACGAACATTTTAGTCTAAGAATTTGTATTTTCCAGGATCTACAATATGCCAGACTCCGGAGATTGATTACTGTATGGATAAACTGTTGAACAAAACTGGTCAGATTTCATCTTCAAAAAGCTGATATTTTATCAGAATGGGATCATTATTCAATATAAACAAAAATATAAATGTAATATTAAAATACATGGTCTGGTACATAAAATCAATTCCCTATGCCTTCTTGGTCTCCCATGGCTTGGCACCTGTCCAAAATCATTTTGCCTCACCCAGTAGACCTCCTACAAGCTCCTTGGGCAGAGTTTCTCTTTCTCCTCTGTACCCTTATTTTCTTGCACAAGCCTGGGACATGATCAAAACATAGTTTTGAATCCATAACTGTTATTTATTATTGTTCTGTAATTATTTCTTCATTCTCCATATATAAATTCCTAAAGGGAAGGAAGGTGTATGCATTCTTTGCATTTTATGTTCCATGTATCTGGAATGTTGCTGAGACTATAGCAGAATCTTTATTAGTATCTGGATGCCTGGTTATTTACAACATGCTGGACCAGTTTCCCATGGTAAGAGGCAGCAGGAAGACACCTAGTTTCCTCAATAGTTTCTGTACACTACATTCCTTCAACAGTTTCTGAATACTATGCTAAAAGTTTCTTAAATTCACTATTTTTTCCTATATAATTTTAAGAGGCTGACAAAAATTATTTGTGGATATAATAAATGACTAACCTGTAAATTATTAATATTAATTATAAAATACAGATCAAGGTACATAAATCATCTCTAAATGATCAATTTTAACACAGTCGTACACTTAGTAACTTGCACATGGGGAAAATCTGATTTAGTTTTTGACTGGAATCCTCTATTCCTTCATTCAATGACTGTGTACTAACACAAGAATTTATGAGACTTTTTATATTTTTAATACATATAATTAATGATACTAATTTCCAAGTGAGAGATATAAATTGCTCATATAAAAAGTCTGATGATCATAAGTAAATCTGAGTGAAATTAAAGGATTACGAGGTCTGTTTCACACCTTTTCTTACACTATTGTGGCTTATAAACTCCAGAAATATCTCAATTCTTGTAAAATTATGTAAAATATCATAAATTTGTAAAGTCAATTAAAATTTAGTAGTGTCCTTTAGCAGATAGATACCCACCACTATACAATGAAATAAAACATGTAATACTATATAACATCTTTAGATTTCATATAAACTTAGGGGTAAAACATTGATTTATACAAAGTAATTGGCCTTTGAAAAAAATTTAGAGTGCATACTAAAAAAAATAATGGGATAAATCATTTTATCTTAATGATCTTGATAAAATTTACATATTTTCATAGTTCCAAGTATCCCTGTATATGTTATAAATTATCTGTGAATAATATCATTCAGTGAATCATCTCCAAGTTTTTTTTTTCATCTCCAAGTTTTAAATCATGTTCTATTCTTAGTAATAGAGTTGACATCAGTTTGAACCCACTTAAAAAAATACAACTTATTTTTCAAAGGAGAGGTAATTAGCATCAGTATCAATGTTTTGAAATCATATTAGCATTTTGGTAAGGTAACCATCGTATATAAAAGGAAGAAAATGAAGTTTAAGAAAAACAAACAACCAGACACATTGAAAATAAGCCATTTTATAGGAGTAGTATACATTAACAAATTACACAGGATCTAGGGGTTACAAAATTCCCCAAACTAGAAATAATGCAAATAACGTTATCTACTAGATGTTAAACATGAAAGTCAATATAATGGATCAATCTAAAAACTTGACCACAAACGGACTAAAGTTCTTTTAAGATTTATTTATTTATTAGTGACAGAGAGACAGAGACAGAGACAGAGAGATATTGAGAGAGAGAGAGGCAGAGACACAAGCTGAGGGAGAAGCAGGCTCCCTGCAAGGAGCCTGATGTGGGACTTGATCCTGGATCCCGGGATCATGCCCTGGGCCAAAGGCAGACACTCAACCGCTGAGCCACCCAGGCATCCCTGGACTAAAGTTCTTAACATAAAAGAAGAAAGTAATAATTAAAAGATGCACTTGTGCTATGCTATTGCTCTCACAAACATTGTCCAGAAAGAGAATATCCTGAGAACAATTGTAAATCTACCTCTAAAAAGATGAGAGTGCCTCAGAATGATAGAGCCTAGTGTCATTACATATCCAAACTCTTGTTCTTCTGAATACAGTCTGCCAAGCAATATCTTGTTTACAATTTGGCTGACTTAGTATAAGGAGAAATTACACCTCTCAGAAATATGTTTGTAGGCATTTTCACACTGCATTGAAAAAATTAGATTTAATGTATAATTATCAGTGCCAGATAATCTTACTGAGGCCTATCAATACTTAATGATCACAAGTACTAAGAATTATACAATAAGATTATGATAAAGCACAATTAACTGAAGGTTTACCATATGCCAGATACTGTATTAAACATATTAAGACTTTAAATTCACTATCTCATTTAATCTATACACACATCATCTGGGTAAGAATTGGTCCTATTGTCCTATCTGTTTTACTGATGGGCATACTAAGTTTCAAAGCAGCTAGGACATTTGCTCAGATCCCTATTAAGTAGTAGAGCACACATGCATTTATTTACAGGTCTGTCTGGCTTTGGAGCCTGGGTTCTCAGGCTTCACTCTACTTCTAAGTAACACTACTATAGGAATGATCTCTTGACCTCACAGATCAATTTTTTTAAATTTCTACAACCAGTTTATTTGAGGAGAAAGAAGGTGTCATAGAAATTGTATCTGGCATCTTGCGGGCAATAAAATTTTGGTCTAAAGCAAGTAAACCACATTGTTATGGATAGGAGTTCTAGAAAAAAGAACATAAAAGGGGACAAAGACATGGACATATGTTTTGTTATGAATCAGTGTTGCAGAATAGTAAAAGCCAATGAATGCCCCTCTTGAACTTGTAGTTCCTTGCTGTAACTGAAGCACTTTAGTCTTTATGGATGTCAGTCTATACAAGCATTAATTCAGCTTAAAAGAAAAGCATGGCAGCTTCATCTGTCTCTTGAGACACTGTATCATGACTTGGTACAGAAGCACTTTGCATTTAAAATGTTGAAAATGTTCAGAAACATTCTTTGAATGTAAGAGTTAAAAGCTTTAAACACTAGGCTAAGGTAACCAATTTAAGGCAATGAACATAGAAATACAGTAGCTGTAGCATATGCAATGCTGATGGATAATCCTGTGAATCAAAATATTTTGTTAAGAATCCAATACATCAAGAGAATTTACTAGTAAATACTCAGCAAAGGATAGGCAAATAAACATATATAAATAATTAGGTTTCTGGGTTTTCAACTTTGTAACTCAGTTGATGTCATCACTTGTGTCAGTTTTAACTCCAACAGAAATTTTTAAAAATATTATAATATTCCATTGGTCTCCCATCTCAACAGCAGCAATAAAGGACTATTATAGTTAAATTTAGATCTTCTCATCCAATTATGGATAACCAGTAATGTATCTTTCGAGAGAAGAGGCCAGGTTCTGAAAGAAAAGCAATAGTGTTCAATCTATCTGATCTGGAGTAGAGTCTAGACGAATAAAAGGTGAAGACCTACTTCCCTAGGTTCATTACAGAGCCTGTTTCCTAAACTCACCAATGTTGTTGTACCTTGAACTAAATTAAGAAAGTGCCACAATGGTGTAACGAGAAATAGTAATAGCTTTCTACTAATGACAATCAGATCAATATTATATTTTGAGTTCCAAAAGGTACAGTGTTTGATAAATATGATTTAACATCAATGGTATTTTCCTGCTAAGAGTTTCAAATAGAATCTACTCATTTATAAAGATTAACAATACCATTACATACACATATAATAAAATAAGAAGTGGGGATGTGCTAGGTCTTCAAGGAATTCAGAATCCATTTGAAAATAAAGCATATGTAACAGAAAAACAATAATATAATAAGTAAAAATAAAGGAAGAAAGAAAAAGTATACATGCAGAAGGCAGCAAATAGTTGAAAAGGGAGATAATTTGATTCAAAACTAAAAAATTGGCAATTCACAATTGAAGAAATTAGAAGTCAACTCAGAAAGAGTTATCATGTAAGCAAAAGATTAAAGAAGCGCATATCTAACATTTTTCAAATGCCAATATGCATCAGGAACTAAGCATGAAAATGTGACCTGCTATCTTTCATGGCAAATGGCTTCCATGCTTCTATGGCAATTTAGGCTGACAGAAGTTCTACTGTGTTGTAGCTTCATGATTTGGATCATAAGGCCTCCAAAAAAAAGGGGGGGGGGAGGCAGTGGAAGAGAATGCTGGAGGTTCTCCAGGGAAGGCAGCTCAGCACTTCTTTCTACTCAGAACTCTGTGGTCTAACCTAACAGAGATGAAGGAGTAAGAGCATCATTGTAGGAGAAAGAAGAACCAAATGGACCGGATGTGAACTGGCACTATTTGTCTACGCAAACCATGAGGAAGAAGAGTTTTTACTTTGGCAAGTGTGGAATATGTTTCAAGGAAGTCACTAGGGAATATAAAAGTCATTACAATTTAATGAAAGCATAGTCAAGTGGCACTTTAAGTCCAAATGAGAGATGATGATTCCTGATAGCTTCAGTTCTCACATGAGGTTGATTTTCAGAATGTACAAAGAGAAGAGTATGGACTCATATAGTTGGGAGTCAAAGGGGAGAAAATCATTTGAATAATCTTCTTATAAAATACCAAGTCTGAGTTAAAAGCCGAGCAAAGCCAGAAGGAGCTAAAACATCGACCCAATTGATTTCAATGGCTACACCTTCTATAGGCGCCTAGACACATAAATAGGTAAATTGCAGTGAAACAGTAAGAAAAGTCATTTTCAGCATCAGCATCTTTTCTGACCAAGGGTCAACAACATCCCCAAACTCTTAAATTTAGAAATAAAATTGTCCCATTGGATGAATGGACAGTGATAAAGAAGCGGTATACTCAATGCCTACCCATATGAGCCTAACAATGACCTTTTGCTAAAACTGCCTCTCTTGAGTAATGCCTTACTTTTTGCATGACAGGCTGCTTCAAATCTCACTGCTGAAGTGCTTCATATCGGGGATGAATTTATGGTACTATTTCACAGGCTACTAAAAAGAAACAGATCACACTGGAAGTTGATGCTTATATGAACAGAGTATAGCAGCAGAAAACCCATCTTCTAAGTTAATGAAGGTAATTGTTCTAGAATTATTTTCTATTTGTATGTTGGCCTATAATATGTAAAAGAAAACTATTATTATCGTATAAAGAAGAAAAATGAGAATAACTTGATAGCCTGAGACTCATTATGAAGTTGGAGAATAATAATCAGTATCAGTGATAGGGCTATTTTGCCCCCAATTTATTCAAAGGAATGACATCTGTTTATTAACTCGAATAATCAGCTAACAGTTAACCACATGAAACCACTTATAATGTTGACTGTCCATTGTCAGTTGACAATCACTGTCATTTCTGGACAAAGAAATAAATAAGAAACAGTATTTGGTAAAAATACAGGCTTAAGTGTTCAATTATATTTTCAGATAAAACTACTAAAAAAACAATTGCTTCAAATGAGAATGTTAAGCATTTTAGGAAACATTTGTAGTGTAAGAGCACAGATAGATCATTGAAAATGTGCTTTTGTAATTTTTTTTTTTTAAGTCAGAAGGCTCTAAGCTTAGGTTTTAAAACTTTGATTTTGGATCCCTACCCTCCTTAAAATTTCCCCAACAGATGTCTGATTATTATACATCTCTAAATATATGCGGCTTTGCCATTGTAACCATGTTTAGTTTGGGTATCTGATTTCACTAATAGGTATACAGTGATGTACACCCAGTTCAGTGTGATTAACTTGTGTCTCTGCTTGACCATTAAACTGGCACCAATCTTTTCAATATTTGTAACGATAAAAACCTACAGAAGCCTCCAGATCATATATACTAAAAGTGATATGTGAGATACTAAAAACACAATAAACCAATAAAATTAGCATATGAATTTATTATTTAAAATTGATTAAATATTAATTCACTATGATTTAACCTTTAGAAATTTGTATCAAAGAATAAAAAACCTTCTGACTGACATTGGACTAAGAAGTCTGTATTATAAAGGAGTGTCCCAAAGAGGGAGTAGAGAATTTGCCTTTGTGTATCTTCCTCTCTTTCCTGTTCTCTTGTATGAGCTGCAAGTGCATCCTTTTTCCTATCTCTTTAACCTTTATCATATAATACTAAGCAACTGTAGATTTAATGGACAATTACATTAAGCAATTTTGCTAAACATCCTTCTACATCCTTCACATCTTCAAAAAGGCAGTTTTTTAAATATTCAATTGATACTGCAAAACATTTGTTTTCTGTTCCATATTTGGTGTAGTCTTGCAACAGAGTACATTATTTTTGCTTCTATTATAAGATTATGCTATATCAACCATGGTTTTGTGTTATAGTCTTATTAAAGTTGAGCTTTAAAAAAAATCAAAGTCTTGGTCTTCTTGTTTTTCTTTCTTTAGTACTTACTGGTTTCTTATTGTGAATTTTATATTTCTTTATGTCTTCATTATCTAGCACACTTAACCCATAATAGATACAATATATTTCTGTTTAATGAAAAAGAATGAAGGGATACATAAATTTACTAAGGGTACTTACGTGGTCATTCGGATTAGTTGCAAATAGGAGGCAATTATGGCTGGTGAATTTTGAATTGAAACTCATTCTAAAGAGTCAGCAGTGCAAGTGTCATATACCCTCTTTAGGGCACAGAGTAATCTCTAAACATGTTAAGGTCTCAAGAAGTTATTTAACAGTTATTTCCTATTGAGTAATCCATTATTTGAAGATGATTTGTTCAATGGATTGTTAACAAAATAATCCCCTTTCTTATTTATTCAATTTGATGACTTGCAACTTATTAATAGGTTTGGCTCTTCTACATTCATTATAGTGATATATTAATAAAAAAATTTCATTTAAAAAAATGGCATTTACCTTAAAAGCAACAAAGTAATTTTAAGTGTTTCCAATGACTATCTAGAAATGCTCTATGAAAATCGTGATGATATTTCAAGGAGAAAATTCAGGTTTTAAGGAAGCACAAGCACTATATGCCTTAGTTACAAACATAAGAGCATAGGAAAGTGGTTGTTGTGTAGGTCCCAAGTGTGTCTTTGCAGACTTGTTAGCCTGTGGGATCACCGAAGTCATACTAGGCTCTCTGGGTCCCTTCAGTCAAAAGATCACTCATGCTAGAATGCCACAGAAGCCCTGGCTTCATTTTGAATTTTATATTCTTTTAGATCAAAACCTGCCCCACAGAATTTTATGTTCCTTTCATTTTTTCTTGAAGTATAGGTGATACACTTTATTATGTTAGTTTTATAGGTACCATGTACAGATTCGACATTTGTATACATTACTCAATGTTTACCGTGATAAGCATAGTTACCATCTGTCTCCATACAATGTTATTACAATATTGATTGTATTCCCTATGCTGTACTTCTCACACCTGGAGGAGGGAAGTGGTGCAGGACAAAGGCAAAATAAGTCAAGAGATTTAGAATTACAAACTTCAAGTTATGAAATGAGTCCCCTCCCCTTTTTTCTTTTGTACAGTCTCTGTGGCTACTTGAACAAATTCCCTGAGGACTGTCCAAAATATTATGTTGAAGAATAAATTATCACTAAGATTCCGCTTACATATACACACACACGCTAATTAGAGATCATATTCCAGATACACTTGAGGCTTTGTTTTTAGCATCTTTTTTTAAGTAAACATTCTTCTCTCATTTGCATTTCTAAGACACCAGAAATTTTTAAGTATGACAAGATCTAAGTTTAGATTCTATGAACATACAGCAAAATCATTTGGGAACTCAGTATTTAGACTTTGAGGGATATTGGTAATATTTATTGTGAATAGAACACAATTGATCTTTGCTAAAACCACAAAATATGCAACCGTTTTATATGTTAACAGGTACAATGTGCAGAGCATTAAGAGTTAACAACTCTAGGCCAGGTTTAAGTCAGTATTATATTCACACATCTTAGCTTTTCTTTTTCCAAAATCAATATCTGCAAATAATAAATGAGATCCCAGAGGGTTGAGTTAAGCTCCAACCACCACAGAGCAAGTCTGCAATTGGTCATTGACTCAATAATGCAGGTGAGTGCCACACTATAGAATATCTTTAACACATTGTAATAGAAAATTAATAGCTTTCAAATCAGCACCAGGATGACCCTAAGGATTACTTAATAGCTTAGGTTAGAACAATCACCCAATTCCACGACGTATAAAATGCCATAAAAACCTCAGAAAGATACAAAAGCTCCAACATCTTACTAAATTTGTTCCATGTACACTGTATGCTACTCCAACAACAAAAGGCTGCGGATATGAAAGTGTCTTGTGGAAAACCATGGACTAATAAGCCGCATTGCAGTCTTGTCCATGGTGTCAGTATGAAGTTCGTACATCACTGTACAGCAATTTACATACCAGAATCAGGAACCTGTGAATTGTGAAAATTTTTCCTTAACATAGTAAACATTAGACATTCCAGACACATCCTCATACCATCTTAACACTTTTCGAAGGAAGTTGCCCCATAAGAAGAAGCTCGTTTTATTTTTCTCTGTCATGTGACATTTCTTTCAACCATAGAGTCCAGAAGGATAATGTGACTATACGTTCTGAAACTAAATTCAAGAAGGAGAGCATATAAAAGGGGGTAACGTGTGTGTGTGTATATTAGTTTACACAGCTGGAAACCAATGGCACCAATGACTAATAAGCACTCAGAGTTAAGAAACAATCCTTACTGTCCTAAAGTTGTGTCAGAAAACTTGTGAGCTGCACAGTATAAAATATGCTTCTATAAGGAGACAATAGCATGTGATAGAATAACAATTATTCATTTATCCATTTTTCAATGCCAGAGAAATCTTTGGATATAGAAAGGCCCAAAAATAAAACTTGGAGCATTTTGATTTCCACAATGAACATGTTAAAGACAGGCATAGAGTAAGCAAAGTATTTCTAAGCTTTATAAAGTTATTCTGTTTTTTTTTTTCTATCACTTGGCATTTAGAGAACAGATCAGTGCACATGTTTACAAAATTACGTCTTTTCACCTCAAAGAAAAACCACAAATAAGTCACATTGTTAAAGGAGATTTATCTCTGAATGCTTCTTATGAAGCAAAATACGTGGCGTTCATGCATATTTTTAGGTGTTGGATATAGAATCCAAATTACAACTATTTCTCAAACTCTAAGATTAGCTTTAAATTAAAAAACCAAAACAAAAAACAAAACCAAGCCAAACAGAAAACAAGACAACAAATATTATTGAGAAGGCATAGACACTAAAGGATAGTAGAGACTTACCCACAGGCTGTCAACATCCAGTCAACTGCTACAGCTAAAAGCATATGGCATTTCCCTGCAGGCTACTTGTCCTTTACTTTTCAAGGAATTTCATCATCTAATTTAACGCCACCTGCAAAGGTATGGGAAAGCAAAGAAAATCTTCCTTCCTGGTCTTTTCCTTCTAGTTCCTTCTCTTAGTGGCTTGTGTCACGCACACAAAATGGCACCTTTCTCTCAATGCAGAAGCAGGCTTTATATACCAAGCATGTGTTTGTGAGTATGCCACAAAACACCGGTTCCTTATCATGCGCTTGTTAGCTTGTCCAATCTATGGCAATCACTTCAGTCCCAGGGGTTGAAAGACACAACAGGCAGGGAAAAAGGGAAGCAAAAGCTGAAGAAAGATCAATACTGCACTGTGAAACAAGAAGTGTAGGCTATTTACTTTTCATTGATCTGATGATGCAGGAGAAACACCTCAAACTGGCATTAAATTGAAGGAATACATCTTCTGTGTGTGTGTGTGTGTGTGTGTACGTGTGTGTGTGTGTGTGTGTGTTTACCTCAAGGTCAGGAAGAAGCAAAAAAGAAATTAGAACAAACAGAAACTAATCACAGGAGTACAATAAAACTATTAATCCACATTACAGACCCGGATAGCAACATAATTAAATTTCAGGTTGAATGAGAATCACGATGAAACAGATAGTATCGGTTTTTCTTTTTTTTAAGTTGTTTTAACTCGTACAGAGAACTACAAAACAATAGTAGATGAGAACTGAATCCGACCAACATTTAATGCCTAGCTGGAGGCCCAGCAAGTATTTAGCAATAATTACAAAGCAAAATAAATGTCCAGAGACTAATTAGAAATAAGTTCTATTCCAGACACACAAAGAAGTACTGTTCCTAGGTTTTAAAGATCCCTCAAAAATATCAAAATTGTTTTCAGAGGGTCTAGCCTAAAATTCCTTGCCATTTTTCTTTGAGTTTTGAAAACTCTAATATATTTGGATAGAAGGTATACTTATATACATGCAAACAAGCTGTCAACTAAAACATTTCACTCCTACAGTGATAAGCCATGACGGGCCTTAAGACTAACTGGATGTATCCCTTGACATCAATGTTGTAAGAAAAGAATTCTGAGCTTTTATTCATTTCTCTGTCCATTCATTCATTCCCATGAGTTTCTGTGGGGGTCACCACATGCCTACACGTACACACAGATATTTAACAGATAGGTTTTCATTATGGTTTTCTAGAACATTATTATTTTATCTGGGTCAAGATTTCAAAACTGGAGAAGTTGGGGTATACAAGTTAAATTTTAACGTTTTGAGTTATATACTATAGGTTTCTTGTTTTGTGGTTACCTTGAGGCTTACATAAAACATCTTAGAGCTTTAAGGGCCTATTTTAAAACACTAACTTTGATCTCACAAAAAACATTTGTCTTTTTACTCCCCTCACCCATGTTTTATGTTTTTGATGTCACAATCTACTTCTTATATTGTGTATCCATTAATAAATTATTATAACGATACTTTTAATGCTCTTTGTCTTTTCATCTTTACAATAAGTTAAGTGATTTATACACTGCCATTGCAGTTTTAAAGTATTCTGGATTGGACTACATCCGTACTATTGCCAATGTGTTTTCTGTCTGTGTCTGTTTTCATGTTACTCATTACCATTATTTCACTTCATTTCAGCTTGAAAAGATCCCTTTTTCTAGCTTTTCTTACAAGGCAGGTCTAATGGTAAAGAATTCCTGTAGCTTCCTTTTGACTGGTTAAGCCTGCCTGTCTCCTTCATTTCTAGGGACAGCTATACCCGTTAAGGTATTTTTGGTTGGCAGTTTTGGTCTTTGAACAATTTGAATTTATCCCCTCACTCTCTCCTGACCTGCAAGGCGTCTGCCAAGAAGTCCATTAACAGCCTTGTTGGGGACAACCTAGTATGAAATGAGGTGTTTGATTTTTTCCCATCTTGATGCTTTCATAATTTACTGGCCTTTGATTTTTTTAAAAAAAGATTTTATTTATTCATGAGGGACATAGAGAGAGAGGCAGAGACATAGGCAAAGGGAGAAGTAGGCTCCCCATGGGGAGCCTGATACAAGACTTGATCCCAGGACCTCAGTATCATGACCTGAGCCAAAGGCAGATGCTCAACCACTGAGCCACCCAGGTACCCATCTTTAATTTTTGACAGTTTTATCATAATGTCGTTCGATGCACTCCTCTTTTGACTTAATCTGCATTGGGACTTATGAGTTTTGTGTACAATACCTGGATACCTGTATTTCTCCCCAGATTTGAAAAATTTTCAGTTTCATCAATACTTCACGATGTATGCATATATCAAATCATGTTGTACACCTAAATACTTTTTTTCAAGGATGCCTCAATAAAGCTTGGGGGGAAAAATAAGTAATCCAGGTGATCGATAAAAATAATGAATAAAATCCACCAATATTGGATTGAGTCATCCAATAGAGAAATTATTTCTCTGTACTATGAATTCATGTGTTTTAATATTTAATTACAGTTGTGAGGCATGTACACTCTATGAAAAATATCCCGCTTTGAATTTGCTAAGTGAGGACCTTGACCATCTTAGAAGATGTGAATGACAAGAACACAGGAAGAAACAGGCAGGACAACCATGTAATTTTGCCAAAAAGACAAGGGCATTATTCTTGTTTACTAGAATAGTGTTGCTCCACTCTCATCAAGTTTGTCACAACATGATTTTAAAAGACCCAAATTTCTCAATAGTGGCTGTTTATTTCTCTTTTATCCACAGCCAAAGATAATACCTTCTTTAAAATTTATTTTATTCAGAGAAACTATAGTGAAGTTATACTTCAGCATTCCATTTTCTAAAATTTCACCTAAGTTTCCTTAAAGTCATAAAATACATGGGACTTTTTTTTCTGTTAGTGCATCTTAACACTAAGACTCAAATTCTACATTTAAAATTATTAATGAGGGATGCCTGGGTGGCTCAGTGGTTGAGTATCTGCCTTTGGCTCAGGTCATGAACCCAGGGTCCTGGGATCGAGTCTCACATCAGGCTCCCCGCAGGGAGTCTGCTTCTCCCTCTGCCTGGGTCTCTGCCTCTCTCTGTGTGTCTCTCATGAATAAATAAAATCTTTAAAAAATTAAAAAAAATAAATTCAAAAATAAAAATCTTAATGACGGGGTGCTTGGGTAGCTCATTTGGTTAACTATCAAACTCTTGATTTAAGCTCAGTTCACAATCTCAGGGTCCACTGGGCTCTACCCTAAGCATCAAGTCGTCTTGAGATTCTCTCTCTCCTTCCCCCTCCCCTTCCTCATTGTTCTCACTCTCTAAAGTAATTAATTTTTTTTAAAACAATCTTAATGACAATTCAGAATGTAATCATTTCTAGAGATTCTAGGATTTTGTCTATTTTAAACAAACTGATTTTTTTATTTAAAATCATTTCTATCATTACTGAGTATTCAAAATATGAACAAGTCTAAAAACAGATATACCTATTTGTGAAAGCCATAAATACGTGAAACAAAAAAACTACTGTCTTATTTGCTATGGACATCTCAAGCATTTTTTTGGATTTTAATCATTTTTGGAAAGATATTTCAATGTTCTTATAAAATCCTAATATTGTTCCTACTCTATTACAAGGAAATTGAAGAGATTTCTCCTTTATTGGCTTTCCTTCTCATCTCCCTTCCCTTTTTCTTCCCTGACTCCTATTTTAAGGAAATATTTATTAAAAGTTAGAGTCCCTTAAAACTGGCTATCATTTTAACTTTTATTTAAATGTTGATTTATCCAAATTTAGTAATTGAACAAATGAAAAGATAAAGCTTTATGAACTTTTTTTTTTTTTTCAATTGAAGACACAGGAACTACATTGTGAAGTTCAAGCTACCTGGGAATGGAGTGTGGACTGACTTTTTATAAGACATAAACCTGTTTGTATTTGAGGTTTTTATACAACTTCTCTTTCATTTGAGTGACTTCATGGATATATCAGTATTTTGCTTATTTGGGCAGAAGTCCAGAAATCTTTTCCACTAGGTTAATTTGCTTAGAGCATAGTTGGCCAGGAACAAACTTGATGTTTGTAGCAAGAATGGTACTCTCAAAATGCATCCCAGTCCAGACTTACCCTTAGAAACTAAAACTAATCATGGTGAGGAAGGACAAGTGGCAAAACAAGGTTACAATGATTTCTTAGGTGGAATGTAGTAAGTAGTTGTGGTTTCACAATAGATTTTCCATCTTACCATAATTCACTTGGTGGGGTAATAGCTGACAAGCTTTTCTTTTGTTACATAATCAAAAATTATTCAATGTTTGAATCTCAAGAGAATTAAGGAAGAATTTATCATTCCATCTACGTAAGATAGATTATTCATTACCATCTTTATTTCTGAAACATTATCTCTACAGATTTGAAGAGTTTTAAAGAATTTGCATAACTTTTGTAATCTTGGTTTTCTTATAAAACATTTTAAAAATGAAAGCATTTTGTTTTGAATTTTTTAAAAAATATATCTTCAGTGTCATTTAAAAAGAATCTTAAGATTTACTTATACTATATGAATCTCAAGATACAAAAATATAGTATGTTTATTATTCTCAATCTCTACATGCTTAAGATTTATTGATTAATGAGCTGTTTAAAGTATATTAAAATATTAAAGTACCTGTAAGAATATAATTATTTCTTTTAAAAAAATTACCAGGAAATGTGAATTGAAATGAATTATAGATTAGTATTTTTGAGGTCATTCCTATGGTACATTTCCTAACATGACATAGACTATGATACCAATTCTTGGTCATATTTAATTACCTAACTGAAGTATTATATACATTAATTCCACATAGGATTGCAGGATCTTTAAACAGTAAGTTATTTCTAGGTCACTTTGGCAATGGTCAAAATCTTCAGGCAAGAAGGAATCAGAATGTTTCTGAGATAAAAGATCATTAGGCAGTACCTTTATTAAATTTAACATTGAACATAGTATATATTCCCTGGGTATCATTATTACTCTTTGAGTGGTAAAAACAATAAAATTATTTAATAGATAGTTTTTTAAGGATTTATTTCAGAGAGAGTGTATGCATGAGTACGGGGGACAGAGGGAGAAGCAGACTCTCCACTGATTAGGGATCTTGACATGTTAGGGCTCAATCCCAGGACCATGGGATAATGATCTGAGCCAAAGGCAGATGCTTAACTGACTGAGCCACCCAGGTGTCCCATTAATGGATAATATTTGCACATATTTCTACTTTTTATTCTTAACTTACCCCAAACATAAAACTCCCTAAAATGGGTCAACTCTGTTCATAATCATGTCATAAACTGTTGTCAAACCAAATCTTTTTAAGTATTTCCCAGCAAATACTGGATTTCTAATTTTTATTTAACAGAATATTTTTTATGGTCTTACAATGTGTAATGACGTGATGAAATAAACCATGTTCTTAGAAGAATTCAAGATAACCACAAAAAATTGAAATGTTATGTAATTATTCATTAATTATATAGTTTTCAAAGTTTTTGTCATCTGTCCATTAAAACTGTCCATGACAGCTCATCTCAATCCAGACAGCAGGTTACTGAGCAAGGGGTAACTGCACTAATAACTCATCACTAGATTGCTACTCAAAGTTCTAGGAAATGGCTCATTATCTTTCATTGCCTAAAATCTCTGTGTAAAGGAAAGAATAAAGATGCACTTTTTATAATTTACCATTTCCTTGCTATTTTCTATTTAAACGTTGACATGTAGCTTTTGAGGGATTCATCTTGACATACCTGTCAAGCTTGACTTTTTCATTTTTAATAAGGTGAATAATAGGTGATAAAGGTTGATTAGATATGAACCTGGAGATGCATTTTATTAAGTTTTGCTACATTTTATATATAAGCATACAATCTATTTTTTGTCATTTAAAATTCATATGAAAAGATTGTATTGCTTCCCTAGAATTTGAAACTTAATATATTTTAAGATGTGTCACATTGGATCAAAAAGAGAATGACCTTCAAAGTCAAGGTGATCTCTTCCAAAGTAAATATACAAATTGAAAATTATAAAATTATTCGCTGTCAAGTCTTTCAAATTAGAAAATAGATTTTTGCCTGTAAGATTAAAAGTCTTAATTTAGATTTTTCTAATATAAGAGTTTATAAGCCCTGAAAATTCTAGGAGTTCAGAATTTGTAATTCTTGAGTATTTAAGTAAGATCCAGGATGCTGATAACATATTTAAATGTTTTTCATAAACCACTTTTTAAAGTGAATCAATGAAATTTAATTTCTCCTTCTACAAGCTTTTTATCTGATCCTTTAATTGAAACACTTTTACTTCCGGAAGCCAACTCTTTATGATATCTTCCTTAGTACCTAAGTAGATAGAAAGCATTAATCAAATCCCTGAGGCCTGAATATAACTTGAAAAGACACTGGCCATTATCCTGGTATAAATAAAACTATGGAACTCTACTCTTACTCCCAGAGAATGGGAAATAATAAAGTCCTAAATCTAGAGTTAGATGCTGCAAAGGCTAATTTTATTAGAGAAGAAAATCAAAGACTTAAGAAAAAATTCTTACTCCTCAGATGAGAAAGGAAATTATAGAAAGATTGTAAAAGGGGAACAAAAAAGAAACAGACCAAAGAACTGTTTGTTAAGAGTGTTTTTTTTTAAAATAATAAGGACAACTAATATTAAAATTGACGTTTCTATTGTTGTAATATAAGCTCACTGTTGCCCCAAGCTCAGTAAATTCTGCTATTTATCTAAGTGTCTACAGAGAATCTATATGTTTTTAAATTATGGGAAGAGAAAATATTCTACATAATGTTCAACAAAGGGTAGAAGAAAGATAGTAAAATTGAACAACAAAAATAAATCTGTAAAGAGATTCTACTGCCACACAGTTTGGAGTTATTAGGCACGAAGTTTCAACTGAATTTTATGAAGGCCTTAATAGGCTTTCTGATAACAACTAACACAGAAACAAAAAGATAATCGGTAACTCTACAGTCAATAGCCATGAATATGAATGCACTATGAGATTTTAGTTTTATTCTCATGAGAAGAACATAGTCACAGTGAGACCTCTGACCCCCGATTTCTAAGAAGGATACGGATTTTCACTTTCATAGGTTATGGGACAGAAATCTGCAAAGGCAAGAACGTTAAGTGTGGTATAGATTTCAGCGCCCATTCACGTCTGAGTCCTCTTTCCTTTCCATTAAAAGAGATGTATTTGTTTGTCCCTTTACAGAAAACTAGAGCCATGCTACAAGTGATTGGTTCTGGCCACTGGGCTGTGAAAAGGAAGAGTTGTGTGCATCATCTATGAGTAGAAGCATTTTGTCACTGTGTGAGACCCTTCAGCTCTCTCTTTCCTTCTCATGACAACCTTTGAGGATACATATTCCAGACAGCAGAAATCTAACATGGTGGGAACTCAGATCATCCTAGATTATACTTAGCTGTTCTAAGACAGTTTCCCTGGAAACTCACCCAGGCCTGCTACGGACTTTGCAGGAACAAGAAATAAATTTTATTGTCTGAAGCCACCAATTTTAGGGTGGTTTGTTATTACTAATTACTTCAGTTTATTCTAATGAATAAATTAATAACTCAAGTTGGAAGCTTCTAAAACAAATTACTAAAACATATATCCTTGCTTTAGTGATAGAACGGAAAAGACCAGTATTGTGGCAATCTGGTAAAATGGTCATCTTTCTACTATTTGCAGGAAGAAACATGATTCAGATGCTCTATCATGAATCTAATGATCATGTAGCACTAGGAAAAGAGTTTGAAAAAGTGGATGTCACTTATCTGAATTATTGCTGCTATCTGCTTTTTCCAGTGTATTATTTTAAAAATTGGTAACGTAAGATTTGACTAATTTTCAGGTTAAAATGACGAAAGTGAAGAGACTCAAGAAACTTTGCCATTTGTTATGTGGCACTACCAATTGCTCTAAAATCACAAACACTAGGAAGGTAAAGTTAAGAAGCATGTTAACTGATAACGGTAATTAAAAGTAGCTTTTGCAACAAAGAGAGAAGATATGGTCTTCATAACTCCTATTAACATTTTTCAAAAATTAAGGAGACTCGGGGCAAAGATTACATTATAGATGTGGTAAACAGTAATTCTTTTTATTGGATATAATAACTCAGAGGAAATATCCTTTGAAGAGCTGCTATTTATTAAATAAAAAGCATACTAAGTTATTAAGAGAGATAAGCTGCCAAAAAACCTATAAAACTGGACTAAAATTGCCTGAGTTTAAAACCTTGGTTCCCCAAACATTTTAGGAACAGTCAGACTACTACTCAGCCCCAAAAGGGACATGTTCTTCATCTCCCATTTGAAGATATGAATAAGAATGACAATGGAAAAGGAAAATCTCTCCAGAGGAGCCAATAGTCACATAGAAAAATGAACAAGAGAGTTCCTCAAAGAGGGCAAAAAAGATGTGTAAGCCGTTAAATCAAGCAAGAAATGTTAACATTTTTAGATGGAAAGAGTAAGACAAAGATATGTTATGCCAGGAAAATACCTATTTTAGCACTGAGGTTAACTCTGAATTTTATACTGATCAGTGCTCATTCAATCTACAAAATCTTCATTCCAGAAGCAGACAGAATTAAAAGTACACAGTTTAATATTTTAATGGGGAAGCATTTATTTAATGTATATGAAGTCAATGTGAAAGTTTTACCAACAATAATTTGTTGAAAATATTTTTATCAAAGCCCAAATCAAAATTAGACAAAAGCAGTTAGAAAAAGTTAGTGGTTTTGTGACTTAACAAGTAATCCTCTGCAGTCTTCTTTGGCTAAGAAAGACCCTAAGAAGAACTGAATGATCTCATTCAGATGTTATTTGGATATACTAAGAGAGACTAATGGAAGAGAAGAGGAAAAAAGGAGAGAGAAAAAAAACCCTTACTCTACATTGGTAAGCTGAGGACATGATGGCCTTCAGTGTGCTCCACCTGCAGAATCTGACTTTTTCCACACCCTACTCCCCACCTAACCTTTGAATTCCTGCAAAATGGAAGTTATCTGGATAACTGGTAATGAATATTAGAAGTCAGATAAAGGTGGGCACCTTGGAGAGGTAACCAAATGAGTTACAGAGACTCAGGGAATAAACGAGAAGGGGTGATAAAGGAGAAAATAAATGATAAATAAGTCTGTGACTTTGTTTTTTAAGATTTTGTTTATTTATTCATGAGACACACACAGAGAGAGAGAGAGAGAGAGAGAGAGAGAGAGAGAGAGAGCAGAGACATAGGCAGAGGGAGAAGCAGGTTCCATGCAAAAACCCAATGTGGGACTCAATCCTGGGACTCCCAGATCATGCCCTGAGCCAAAGGTAGATGCTCAACCACTGAGCCACCCAGCCGTCCCTGTCTGTGACTTTGTATTTAAGGGGGGGGGGGGGGGCGGGTAAGAAGAAGAAGAAGAACTAGGTAGTGACAGGGTAATTTGCATTGAATAGAATTAAGGAAAATGCTCTGGAACCCTAACTCCAAGAGGACTCTCTGGGTTGGAAAATATAAAACCCTAACTCCAAGAGGACTCTCTGGGTTGGAAAATATAAAGAAGTAACTGGCCGTTAGCACATTCCTTTTGATCTCTTTTGGGTCTCCAATTGGATATTTTAAGAAATTTTTAATAGTATATTTTACAGTTCACTTTACAACTTAAGGCAAAATACTTGATTTCCAAATTTAAAAAAAGAGAAAAAGCATTTTGTGATGTGATTTACAAATTTAAGGAGACAGATGAAATGAGAAATGAAGCTTCTGATTTGAAATAATGAGTTGTATTTTTAAGAGTAGTTTGAACATTAAAGTAACTAAGGTTATGGAATGATGGGAAAAATGATGTTTTAACTTGTTTTCTCTTTTCATAATCTATGTCAAATATAGAAACCAAGTCCTTATTTCAAACTCACATAAACTATTCATTTCCTCATTTGTTATTCTAGCTTCCCACTCTGTTCTATCTAGCCATCTACTTTGACTAAACTCTTATAAATGTTCTATTTCCTCCACTAAGTCCTACCAAGATTCACATTTACTGGCTTTGATATGCAAAAATACTCTCTAAAATAGAAGGATTAAAATGCCCTTAATATGATGTCGCTTACTTTATTTACATAAAAATTTGGCTCCCATTGTTTATCTTGTAATAGACAACTTTCCCTCAGTTTGTTCCAATATGTCCAATTGGCAAAAAAAAAAAAAAAAATCACATTGCTTCCATAACAAATGCTTAACTAAATAGTAATAATATGCATAAGTATACATTATTAATAAGTTTGTGACTTATAAGCATAATTTTCTGTTATTCTCTCTGTCTTCTATTAGCCTTTAAGGTGCTCTAAGGTCTAACTGAGCCTCTGGAAAACCATGATCACTTGGGTAAGTCTCTTATTTTTTTAGTAATAAAACTGAGTCCAAAGATATGTTATCTCTGCCATGTGACTTTGGTTTGGCTCTAGACAACTTTTGACAGTTGACTTGTTCACCCACAACACACACACACACACACACACACACACACACACAAACCCGTCAATTAAAAATATTTAAAAGACAACTGGCAATGTATATTTCATCGATAAGTACTTTGATTTTTAATCTTGATAAGCTCAGAAGTGATTTATTAACCGGGTGTTAGTCTATTCATTCTAATACTTTCTATTTTCAGAATTAGAAATAGATGGTTTTAAAACAAATACACTACTTCTGGTTATTTATTTTCTTCTAAGAAAATTAAGAGCAAAAGTCAAATTTAAAAATCAAAGTACAAGGGACTGGGATGCCTGGGTGGCTCAGCAGTTGAGCATCCACCTTTGGCTCAAAGGTGTGATCCCACGGTCCCAGGATCAAGTCCCACATCGGGCTCCCTGCGTGGAGCCTGCTTCTCCCTCTGCCTATGTCTCTGCCTCTCTCTCTGTGTCTCTCATGACTAAATCTTAAAAACAAAACAAAAACAAACAAACAAAAAAACCCACAAAGCACAAGGGATGTCTGGGTGGCTCAGTGGTGGAGCATCTACCTTTGGCTCATGGCATCATCTGGGTCCCAAGATTGAGTCCCCCATCAGGATCCCTAAGGGGAGCCTGCTTCTCCCTTTGCCTATGTCTTTGTGTCTCTCATGAGTAAATAAATAAAATCTTACAATAAAATAAAATAAAACCACAAGATTTGACAGGAAATGAATTGGAAAAACTAGTTATTATGCCCAAATATCACTTTCCCATTTAGAGATTCTTAATGCTTTATTTAGTGTTAATTGCTAATTTAGTATACCTCTGTAAGAAAAATGTTAACATTTTTTAAGACATAAACTATCAACTAGACCAGATACTTATGAAAACATTTCATTTTCAAAATGTGACTATTATATAGGTAGCATCTGAACCTATCATCATTAATCAATAATCAAATACTTTGCTTTATTATGTGATGCAATTAAGAGAACACTGCTACCACATTTTTTCCTATATTCATCTTCATCTTGGTGACTGGGCAGCCAGAAAACAAGGAGGACTGGGACCATAACTTTGAATTTAAATTTATCATCAGGATGGGATGAATGCAGACAGAATGATAAACAATCCATTTCAAATATGATTTGGACTAGAATATAATTATCTCTAGCTCTAGAAAGCAGGAATTGAGTTTGAAGCTTTGCAGTAGATAAAATTGTGTAGGAAAACAAAGCTCAAAGCTTTATGAGAATTTTAAGGCAGGCTTAGAGAACACCAAGAGTGACAGATATGGAGAGCCGCCTACGTAATATACATTTTAATATGTCTTAATAAGAAAAGCCACAATCTTATTTAGACTTGGTGCCTAAATAATCCTTACTTCTCCAGATTAGTATTTCTAGAGGATACATGCGATACATTTCTGGATTCTGTAATACACGAATCTCCCTCTTCTGGTCTCCCCTTTTTATTTGATTTCTACTTGACTTACATATAGAATTCTCAGATATGAAAGAGCCATCTTGTGCCTTTCCTAACAGAGGCCTCAGTTGACAGTATCAATCACCAGATTTATGAGTAAATAGACCTTCAGATGAATTTAACATTCAGCCTAGGAGTTTTCCAGCTGAGACCCCAGACACTGCAAATCAGAAATAAGCTATAGCCTTTATACCCTGTCTCGTTTTGTGACTCACTCAAGGCATCATCATAACGCACGGGTGTTTTTTAATATTAGATTTGGGATAATTTCTTACATAGCCACAATAACTGGAACAGTAAGTTCTTGAATACACATTTTAGGTAAATAGAAATAATATAGCTTTGGGAAGAAAATGAATACTTAATAGATCTTTAAAAGACTGTTCACAAGAAAAGTCCTTATTCAAGCTAAATAATATTTGAAAGCTTTGTCTTAATGCATTAGAAATATTGATGTAAGTGTACTTAAATTTTCTTGAAGCTATGTATTATCTAGATTTAAAACCTACAATTTCAAAGATACTAGTTTCATTTAATTAAAAAAAAGTGCTTTTGGTTAGCGATCACTCATTTGAACACATATTTGGAATCACATAGAAAATATAAAGGACTGTAAAACAATCAATGTGATTCATCATATCAGCAAGAGAAAAACCAAGAACCATATGATCCTCTCATTGGATGCAGAGAAAGCATTTGACAAAATACAGCATCCATTCCTGATCAAAACTCTTCAGAGTGTAGGGATAGAGGGAACATTCCTCGACATCTTAAAAGCCATCTACGAAAAGCCCACAGCAAATATCATTCTCAATGGGGAAGCACTGGGAGCCTTCCCCCTAAGATCAGGAACAAGACAGGGATGTCCACTCTCACCACTGCTATTCAACATAGTACTGGAAGTCCTAGCCTCAGCAATCAGACAACAAAAAGACATTAAAGGCATTCAAATTGGCAAAGAAGAAGTCAAACTCTCCCTCTTCGCCGATGACATGATACTCTACATAGAAAACCCAAAAGTCTCCACCCCAAGATTGCTAGAACTCATACAGCAATTCGGTAGTGTGGCAGGATACAAAATCAATGCCCAGAAGTCAGTGGCATTTCTATACACTAACAATGAGACTGAAGAAAGAGAAATTAAGGAGTCAATCCCATTTACAATTGCACCCAAAAGCATAAGATACCTAGGAATAAACCTCACCAAAGATGTAAAGGATCTATACCCTCAAAACTATAGAACACTTCTGAAAGAAATTGAGGAAGACACAAAGAGATGGAAAAATATTCCATGCTCATGGATTGGCAGAATTAATATTGTGAAAATGTCAATGTTACCCAGGGCAATATACACGTTTAATGCAATCCCTATCAAAATACCATGGACTTTCTTCAGAGAGTTAGAACAAATTATTTTAAGATTTGTGTGGAATCAGAAAAGACCCCGAATAGCCAGGGGAATTTTAAAAAAGAAAACCATATCTGGGGGCATCGCAATGCCAGATTTCAGGTTGTACTACAAAGCTGTGGTCATCAAGACAGTGTGGTACTGGCACAAAAACAGACACATAGATCAGTGGAACAGAATAGAGAATCCAGAAGTGGACCCTGAACTTTATGGGCAACTAATATTCGATAAAGGAGGAAAGACTATCCATTGGAAGAAAGACAGTCTCTTCAATAAATGGTGCTGGGAAAATTGGACATCCACATGCAGAAGAATGAAACTAGACCACTCTCTTTCACCATACACAAAGATAAACTCAAAATGGATGAAAGATCTAAATGTGAGACAAGATTCCATCAAAATCCTAGAGAAGAACACAGGCAACACCCTTTTTGAACTCGGCCATAGTAACTTCTTGCAAGATACATCCACAAAGGCAAAAGAAACAAAAGCAAAAATGAACTATTGGGACTTCATCAAGATAAGAAGCTTTTGCACAGCAAAGGATACAGTCAACAAAACTCAAAGACAACCTACAGAATGGGAGAAGATATTTGCAAATGATGTATCAGATAAAGGGCTAGTTTCCAAGATCTATAAAGAACTTATTAAACTCAACACCAAAGAAACAAACAATCCAATCATGAAATGGGCAAAAGACATGAACAGAAATCTCACAGAGGAAGACATAGACATGGCCAACATGCATATGAGAAAATGCTCTGCATCACTTGCCATCAGGGAAATACAAATGAAAACTACAATGAGATACCACCTCACACCAGTGAGAATGGGGAAAATTAACAAGGCAGGAAACAACAAATGTTGGAGAGGATGCGGAGAAAAGGGAACCCTCTTACACTGTTGGTGGGAATGTGAACTGGTGCAGCCACTCTGGAAAACTGTGTGGAGGTTCCTCAAACAGTTAAAAATATACCTGCCCTACGACCCAGCAATTGCACTGTTGGGGATTTACCCCAAAGATACAAATGCAATGAAACGCTGGGACACCTGCACCCCGATGTTTATAGCAGCAATGGCCACGATAGCCAAACTGTGGAAGGAGCCTCGGTGTCCAACGAAAGATGAATGGATAAAGAAGATGTGGTTTATGTATACAATGGAATATTACTCAGCTATTAGAAATGACAAATACCCACCATTTGCTTCAACGTGGATGGAACTGGAGGGTATTATGCTGAGTGAAGTAAGTCAGTCGGAGAAGGACAAACATTATATGTTCTCATTCATTTGGGGAATATAAATAATAGTGAAAGGGAAAATAAGGGAAGGGAGAAGAAATGTGTGGGAAATATCAGAAAGGGAGACAGAACATAAAGACTGCTAACTCTGGGAAACGAACTAGGGGTGGTAGAAGGGGAGGAGGGCGAGGGGTGGGAGTGAATGGGTGACGGGCACTGGGTGTTATTCTGTATGTTAGTAAATTGAACACCAATAAAAAAATAAATTAAAAAAAAAAAAAAAAAAAAAAAAAAAAAAGAAAATATAAAGGACTACATAAATAAAATTTACTAAACAATTTCATAAAATATTTTCTTAGTATTTTGGGAGAAAACACCAAAATCTTTGTTACACAGTAGGTATGGGAGTAAATCTTCACATGACATTTCATTAATTATGGTTGTAGAGGAAGATAGATCAAAACATAGCATTTCCACAGCTTTGTAGAAAATACAATCTGTACATTGCATGTCACCACAAATTAAGAATCATACATAGAAGCCTGAGATATGAAAGGTGCACCTGTATGTATGACTCCTCACAATGGAGATTATTTTCTAACCTTTTGCTTTATCTTTTCCTACAAGGGCCCTTTTCTTCTGGCTAATATCCAAATGTATGTACCAAATATGTTTCTGTATCACCTCTACCATGTAATCAAAAGTTCAGACAAATTAAATGGAAAAATTTTCCCACAAAAAAGGGAAAAAATTCTTTAAACAAGTAGAAATATTAAATGGTTGTCTAATTTTGTAAGTACTTTTAATGAGATTATTTGATTTACTTTTTCATTAGTTACAGAAACCTAAACCATAAAGACAACACATTTTGGAAAAAAAAGTTTTCGGGATCCCTGGGTGGCGCAGCGGTTTAGCGCCTGCCTTTGGCCCAGGGCACGATCCTGGAGATCCGGAATCGAATCCCATGTCGGGCTCCTGGTGCATGGAGCCTGCTTCTCCCTCTGCCTATGTCTCTGCCTCTCTCTCTCTCTCTGTGACTATCGTAAAAAAAAAAAAAAAAAAAAAGAAAGTTTTCAAAAAGTCATGCTACTTTTTAAGTTTTCATTTAAATCCCACTTATTTAACATACAGTGTAGAATTAGTTTCAGGTGTACAATTCAGTGATTTACCAGTACCATACATCACCTGGTGTTCATCACAAGTGCACTATTTAAATGATAAGTGCACACACACACACACACACACACAAAATAGTATCAGGAAAAAAATCTAAATTATGCCTGATTTAATGGACCAAATATGGTTGAGATTATCAGTAAGGACTATTTTTTTATAATAAGGAAAAAGAGGTATGATTTTTACATAGTAGTTACATATCAAACTAACATTATCTATATTCAGTTTTGCAAATTTTATAAAATTATTAACTTGAAGAAATGTATTTTTTGCTTGAGCTTTCATCTCATACTAAATGCACATAAAGTTTACAAATTGAAGACAAAAGAGTTTGTCTTCTGCTGTGCCTTAAAAGAATTGCTGTCTGAAAAAAGGGAACAAGAGTCTAAACTTCTGATAAGTAAACTCCTGTGTTATTTCTTATAGGTGAACATTAACAGGGTGTCTCAAAAATCTTATTACTAATGCCAAGAGCCGTATTTAAATGCTGAGACAATCAACAACAAAGACAAGTGCATTGTATTTGGTAAACCATCATTGTAATTCTAACCTTCAAACACAAGTTAAAATTTAACAAGATATGAAAATACAGATAGTTATCTTTGCAGTAACTTTCAGCTGCAGATGGAAAAAGGAGAGAAAAGCTCAGTAACTTTGACTTGTCACATTCAATTTCATTAATTTGCTTCAGATACAAGTCAGAATAGCTAAGAATGTCTTTAAAATATATCATTATGTAGGAGAAATGTTTGTTGAAATGGAAATCAATGCACGAAATATTAACAAGAGTGAAACAAAATTTCCTTCTTCAGAGAAGCAACATGGAAAGTCACAGCAATAAAAGAACATGGATAAAAATAATCTCAGTCAGTTAAACTAAATGTATTATTACTTTCTATACCCCAAATAGTACTTTAAATAAGTAATAGCTGAAAATTTGAACAGAAATAAAGTCAAAATCTTTATCAACCAGGATTTAAGATACTAAAATGGCAAGATTAGTATTGACGATTAACTGAAAATAAGAGAGGTAAAAATATCCTTTAATCCACTTTGAGGTAATTCCGACAAATGAGCCAATACTACTTCATCTATACATAAAACAAGGAGGCAAAAATAGTTTGCCTGAAGTGAAAGTTAATTAAAGATATACAGGCTGTTTCTAATTACATTTAAATTTATTTACTTCTACTTTCTCCTCTTGATCAATTTACTTGATAAGAATTGCTCAACATGAGGGTGTATGAAACAGAAGTAATTTGTAGATCTATGACATGTGCTCTTAAAAACCAGATGCATTTAGACAAGCAAGAAATAAAACTGGAAGTTGTACATTGGACATAATTAGGTGGCTGAAGATATTCTACAAACTTTGGCCAAGAGTCCTTAGGATTCCAATTCAAATGGTTAACTGAAATGGAGTGAGAAGTTTTGTTCAGGCAAAGAATGAATTTAGTCACAATTCAGGCAAGAAAACCAATCTGGAAGATACAGTGGAGAAAGTGGAACTTTAAAAATTTGTTTCTTAATCAAACGTACCTTCAAGATAAAAAAAAAATATATGAGATCTCTTACTTACACACCAATACATTAATTCTATTTTTTTGTTTCAGTAAAAAAAAAATGTAGTTTGGATGCTTCTGATTTCTAGTCTGTCACTGTAAAGAGCTTACAAGTTGCCACTCCATCCTATGTCAGGTAAAACACTAAAGAAAAAAGATCAACAAATTTCCCTGATCTGTCAGAGTAATGAGGTTATAAAGCAAAGTGCACCAAAGTTGGAAAGATAGACCTAATCCAAAAACTTACTGGAGGGTCACCTGGGTGGCTCAGTTGGTTGATCCCATGGTCCTGGGATAGAGCCCCATGATGTCAGGCTCTCTGCTCAGCGGGAGCCTGCTTCTCCTTCTCCCCCTGCCCCTCCCCCTGCTTGTGTGCTCCCTCCTCTCCTCTTTCTCTTCTCTCTCTCAAATAAATAAATCTTTAAAAAAATATATTGGAGCATAAACTGTAGAACAGAAACCACTCCTAGTTTAGGAAAACCTAAACTATAGTTGACCAATTGCTGGATCTTCAATGTGGACAAATCAGTCAAAAATTCCAAGGTGATAGAGTCAGTGGAGGGGCCTCCATCCTCCTGTGAATCTTAACTTCCAGGTGTTTGATCAGATATTTACAGTTACAGTCAGAAAAATTCCCCCATACTTCTAGCAGAGAAAAGAGAAAGTAACCTTTCTGAGATATGCTGTAGCATTCTGCTCTTAACCAAATACCCCACTCCCAGAAGAAGCTGTTTTACCAACACCTAACCTACCTGGGAGAAGGGAAGTACTCAAGAAAAAACTGAGAAGAACTGATTAAGTTCTTGGGACCCCTGGGTGGCTCAGTGGTTGAGTGTAGCTTTGGCTTAGGTTGTGATCCTGGGGTCTGGGGATCGAGTCCCACATCAGGCTCCCTTCAGGAAGCCTGGTTCTTCCTCTGCCTACATCTCTCCCTCTGTATGTCTGTAATGAACAAATAAATTAAAAATCTTAAGAGAGAGAGAGAAGAGAGAGAGAGAGAGAACTGATTAAGTTCATAGTTCAAGAGAAAATGCTCATCCAAAACTGAGACCTAATCATACGACTATAAAATGTGTCCTCTTCCCCATACCAGCCCAACCACTAAAGACCTATTCACTTTAGTTCCTTTCACCTAGTACAGCAAATCTGAATTTCAACAACAAAAAAATTACAGAGTATACAAGGGGCACCTGGATGGCTCTGTGGGTTAAGAGTCCCACTCTCGATTTTGACTCAGGTCACAACCTTGGTGTCATGGGATCAAGCCCCATGTCAGGCTCTACACTGGGCATGGAGCCTGCTTAAGATTCTCTCCCTCAAGGAGAGAAAATGAGTGAACATGTCAGTGACGGTGACAAAACATGAGAGACACCTAACTCTGGGAAACAAACAAGGGGTAGTGGAAGGGGAGGTGGGCGGGGGGTTGGGGTGACTGGGTGATGGGCACTGAGGGAGGTACTTGGTGGGATGAGCACTGGGTGTTATGCTATATGTTGGCAAATTGAACTCCAATAAAAAAATTAAAAAATAAATAAATACCTGTCCAAAAAAAAAAAAAAAAAAAGATTCTCTCCCTCTTCTCTGCCCCTCACCCACCCCTGCTCATTCACACACACACACACACACACACACACACACAAAATTACAGAGCATACTAAAAGGCATAAAATAGTTTGAAGAGACAAAGCAAGCACCAGGACCAGACATGGTAAGGATATTGCATTATTAGGGTGGGAATTTCAAACAACTATAATTATATGCTAAGGGCTTTACTAGATTAAACAGATATCATGCAAGAACAGATGGGTAATATAAGCAGAGAAATAGAAATTCTAAGAACCAAAAAGAAATGCTAGAGATAAAAAAAAAAATGTGTAACAAAAATGAAGATTGCCTTTAATAGGCTCATTAATAGACTGGACATGGTTGAGAAATAATCTGAGCTTTATCATTTTTCAATAGCAACTTCTAAAACTGAAAAGCAAAGGAAAAAAAGCAGAATATACAAGAATTGTGGTACAACTACAAAAAGTATAGCACATAAGTATCAGGAACATCAGAGAGAAAGATAAGCATTATTTAAAACAATGACCCAACATGTTCCCAAATGTCAGATACGAATCTTTAGACCCATGAAGCTCAGAAGCACCAAGCAGAATGAATGACCCCAAATCATGCCTAGTCTTAATACCTAGTCTTAGTATTTTCAAACTTGAAAACAATTAAAGAAAAAATCTTAAATGAAGTCAAAGACAAAATACTTCATGTATCAAGATGCAATGGTAAGAAATGCATCATACCTATCATACCTATACTCAGAAACCAGGTAAGCAAGAAGAGAATAGAGCAAAATACTTTAAAAAGTAAGACAAAGAGGGAAAATACCTACAGTTTTGTACCTGGCACAAAATTATTTTTCAAAAGTTAAAGAAAACTCAAGACTTTCTCTGACAGACATAAATTGGGAATCTGTTGCTAATAAACCTGCCTTGCAAGAGATGTTAAAAGTTCTTTAGAAAGAAAGCAAATAGGGGATCCCTGGGTGGCGCAGCGGTTTGGCGCCTGCCTTTGGCCCAGGGCGCGATCCTGGAGACCCGGGATCGAATCCCACATCGGGCTCCTGGTGCATGGAGCCTGCTTCTCCCTCTGCCTGTGTCGCTACCTCGCTCTCTCTCTGTGTGTGTGACTATCATAAATAAATAAAAAAAATAGAAAAAAATTAAAAAAAGAAAGAAAGCAAATATAGGTGAGAAACTCATACCTACATAAAGTAAGGAAAACCATTAAAATAAGATTAAACATAAAATGGAAACTTATTAGTGATATAGCTATCTGTTCAAGATAGTCAGAACAGCAATGTAATTACACGTGCTTATGTAAATGTTTATGTACACTTATATATAAGTAAAATGAATGACGGCCATACTATAAGCAACAGGAAGGATGAATTAGGAATATTTTAAGATTTGTACTAAGCGAAGAGGTATATTATTTCAACATGGACCTGGATTACTTTTAATTTTATAGTGCAAATTCTAACACAATCACTAAAAAAATGTTAAGAGAAAAAGTATGACTGATATGCTAAGAAAGAGAAAATGGAATTAATAAATGCTCAGTAAAAAACACAGAAGCTAAAAAAAAAAGCCAACACACATAAAAGGCAGAAAAAGACAAAAATAGAAACCAAGAACAGGGGCCACAAATAGGAAACAGTAGAAAAAAAAATGTGGCATATATTTCTAATTAAATCACTTTTAAACATCAATGGTCAAAATCTATCATCCCTTCTTATCCACAGGATATGCGCCAAGACCCCCAGCAGATGGCTAAAACCAGATAGTAGCAAACTATACAAACACTATGTTTTTTCCTCTACATACACACCTATGATAAAGTTTAATTTATAAATTAGGTACAATACAAGGAATAAAAAATTTTACCATAATGAAAGTTATATGAATGTGTTGTCTCTCTCTTTCAAAATACCCTATTGTACTATAGTCACCTTTTGATGTGAGATGATGAAATATCTATAGAGGAGATGAAATGAGGTGAATGGCAGAGGCATTGCGAAGCAGTGCTAGGCTTCTAGTAGCTTTCTGACAATACATAAGGAGAATTACTGCTTTTAGACTAGTTAATTGTAGGTAAATGAAACTACAGAACAAAACCACAGATGGAGCAGGAATTATACACCCATTAAAAGATAGAGATTGTCTCAATAGATAAAAACACAAGATGCAAATATATGTTTCCTACAAAAAAACCACATTAAGACACACATATATATTAAAAGTAAAGAAATAGAGCTAGATCATGCTTACACTAATTGAAAGAAAGTGAGAAGAGCTACATTAAGACAAAGCAGATTACAAAGTATACGGAGTCTTCAAAAATAAAAGTAACCATCAGATGATAACAGGTTAATTTTCCTAGAAGACATAAGAATCTTTAAAACTGAGAGCTTTTCCCCTAATGTCAGGCACATGACGGCAGTGTCCACTCCCACCACTGCTATTATTCACAATAATATTAGAAGTCCTTGCCTCAGCAATCAGATAACAAAAAGAAATAAAAGGCATCAAAACTGGCAAAGAAGTCGTCAAATTCTCACTTTTCACAAATAACATGACACTTTGTGTGGAAAACTCAAGACCCCACCCAAAAATTGTTAGCTCTCGTACAGGAATTCAGCAACATACGGCCAGATATAAAATCAAGGACAGCAAATCAGCTGCATGTCTGTATACTAACATTGAGACAGAAGAAAAAGAAATTAAGGAATTGATCCCATCTGCAATTGCACCAAAAACCGTAAGATACTTAGAAATAAACCTAACCGAAGAGGTAAAGGATCTGTATTCTGAAAACTACAGAATACTTAACGAAATTGAAGAACAAAGAAATGAAAAAACATTCCATGTTTATTGATCAGAAGAACAAATATTGTTAAAATATCTATGCTATCCAGAGCAATCCACACATTCAACATAATCCCTATCAAAATACCATCAACATTTTTCACAGAGCTGGAACAAATAACCCTAAAATTTGTATGGAACCAGAAAAACTCTGAATAGCCAGAGGAATGTTATAAAAAAACAAAGCTGGTGGCATCACAATGCCAGACTTCAAACTGTATTACAAAGCTATAATCATCAAGACAGTGTGGACAGCACACTAGCACAAAAAAAGACACAGAGATCCATGGAACAGAATACAGAACCCAGAAATGGACCTTCAACTCTACGGACAACTAATCTTCAACAAAACAAGAAAAAATATCCAATGGAGAAAGGACAGTCTCTTCAACAAATGGTATTGGGAAAACTGGACAGCCACATGCAAAAGAATGAAAGTGGACGGCTTTCTTACACATTATTTTAAAAATCAACTTAATATGGGTGAAAGACCTAACGTGAAACAGAAATCCATCAAACTCCTACTGGAGAACACAGGGAGCAACCTCTGTGACCTCAGCCACAGCAACTTCTTGCTAATTAAGTCTCCAGAGGCAAGGGAAACAAAGGCAAAAATGAACTATTAGTTGGGATGCCTGGATGGCTCAGCAGTTGAGCATCTGCCTTTGGCTCAGGTCCTGATCTCAGGATCCAGGATCAAGTCCTGTATCAGGCTTCTTGTGGGAAGACATTCTCCTTCTGCCTATGTCTCTCATGAATAAATAAAATCTTTTTTTAAAAATGAACAATTAAAACTTCATCAAGATAAAAAGCTTTTGCACAACATAGGAAACAGTCGACAAAACCAAAAGACAGCTGACAGAATGGGAGAAGATATTTGCAAATGTCTTACCAGATAAAAGGCTAGCATCCAAGATCTATAAAAAATTTATGAAACTCAACACCCAAAAACCAAATAATCCAGTTAATAAAGGAGAAGACATGAACAGACATTTCTCCAAAGACATGCAAATGACCAAGAGACACATGAAAAAATGCTCAGGAAATGAGAGATGTTGGCAAAGATGTAGAGAAAAGGGGATGTACAAAGATGAAGAGAAAGGGGAACCCTCTTAAACTGTTGGTGAGAACAACAACAAGCTGGTACAGACACTCTAGAAAACAGTATTGGATGTTCCTCAAGAAGTTAAAAATAGAGCTAACCTAAGATCCAGCAATTGCACTACTAGGTATTTATCCCAAAGTACCCCCACACTATACAAATGTAGTGATCTGAAGGGCCCTTGGACCCCAATGTTTATAGCAGCAATGCCCACCTCAGCCAAACTATGTAAAGAGCCCAGAAGTCTATCAACAGAAGAATGAAGAAAGAAGATGTGGTATATTTATACATAATGGACTATTACTCAGTCATCAAAAGGATGAAATCTTACCATTTATATAGACATGGATAGAACTGGAGGATATTATGCTAGTGAAATAAGTCAATCAGAGAAAGACAATTATCATTTGGTTTCACTCATATGCAGATTTTTTTAAGATCTTATTTATTTATTCATGAGAGAGAGAGAGAGAGAAAGAGAGAGAGGTAGAGACACTGGCAGAGGGTAAAGCAGGCTCCATGCAGGGAGCCCCACACAGGACTCCATCCCAGATCTCCAGGATCAAGTCCTGGACTGAAGGTGGTGCTAAACTGCTGAGCCACCTGGGCTGCCCCTCATAGGCAGAATTTAAGAAACAAAAGAGGATTATAAGGGAAGGAAGGGAAAAATAAAATAAGCCAAAATCAGACAGGTAGACAAACCACAAAAGCCTCTTCATCCTAGGAAACAAACTGAGGGTAGCAGGAAGGGAGGAGATTGGGGGGACAGGGTAACATTGACAGTTTTTAAGGAAGGCACATGACAAAATAATCACTGGGTGTTATATAAGACCAAGAAATCACTGAACTCATCTGAAACTAATAATACGCTATATGTTAACTAAATGAATTTAAATAAAATAAGTTTTAAAAATAAAGAATCTTTAATGTGCACATATCTAAAAATAGAGCATCAAATAAATTGAGACAAAAACTGACAGAATGATAAAAATAACAGATGAATCCATACTGTGATAGTTGGAGATGTAAAGACATATCTACCAAGAATATACATATCCAGTCAACAGAAAATCAGTAAGTATATAGTTAAACTGAATAGCACCATCAATCAACTGGATATAATTGCCATCTCTTGACAACTTCATCCAACCACAACAGAATATACATTATTCTCAAGCTAACGTGGAATATCCACATGAAAAAAAAAATCCCAAAATACTGGGACTAAATAACATACTTGAAGTAACACATAGATCAAAGACACGTGAAGAGAAATTTAAAAAACAGTTTCAACTAAGTTGGTGGGGAGGGGGTGCTTTGGGATCTAGATAGGAGCTTGCAAAACCCTAGTGGAGCCTAAAATACTGCAGGGTCATTTTGAAAAGGCCGGCCTATGCCAAGAAGGTAGGCTTGCCAATATGGTCTTGGATACAAATCTGGAAGCAGCCCCATATCCTAGAGGAATTAATCACAGCTCTGTTTGGTCTTGGCCCTGATACCAGCACCATTTGCCAAGGGATCTAGGAGGAGTACTGCCCAACCACGTTTTGGGTAAAATCTTGATCCTGTGTACATTGTAGCAGCCTGTGAACCAGTCCCTAAGTCAGTCCAAGAGCAGTACTACCCACCCAGGGAAGGAACACACAGGTATTTTACTGTGCTCCTGAAGGAAGTCTTGCAGATCTCATTCCCACCCATGACTTAGTTCCAGTTCCACTCAGTGACATCTCTGGGCCAGTCCTGACTGCCTTACAACCCATGCAGTGACCTGGTAGGAGTCCTCCCAGAGAGCTAGCAGAAGCTACATTCCCCCCAACTGGTAAAAGTAGGACCATCTGTGAACCCAACTGCAGATTTCTAAGTGTATCACTGGCCCAACACTAGGTCTACTGACCAAAGTACTGGAGACAGTCTCATCTATTCTGACTAAACAGGATCCACAACTACCCAAACCCCTAGTAATAGGTCCAAGAGAACACAAACAATTAAACCAAATCAGAAAAACAATCCAAGAACAAAATGAGAAGTTTAATTAAAAAAAATAATTTAAGAACCATGCAGAAATCCTGGAACAGAAGAATGCACCTATTGAACTGAAAAATTCAATAGAGAGCTTCAAAAGCAGACTCAATCATACAGTATTGTGTTGCCTAGAGTACTGTTTTTTGCCATTCCATATAACATTTAGAAACTTTTTTTTTGTTGATATCCATAAAATAACTTGTTGGGATTTTGACTGGGATTCAATTCAATCTGTAGATCAAGTTGATCAGAACGGAGACCTTGACGATATTGAGTCAGTCTATCCATGAACATGGAAGGTCTCTAGTTATTTATCACATTTTTGTAATTATCCTCATGTAGATCTTATACCTATTGTTATTTTATATCTAAGTATTTATTTTGTTATGATAATGTAAAAGGCAATGTGTTTAACTTCAAATTCCACTTGCCTATCCATGTTTTATAAAGGAAAGCAATTAACTTTTGTATGTTAACTCCTGCAGCCTTGCTATAATTGCAATTAAAGGAATAATTGCAAGTTACAGGAATTTTGAGGTTGATTCTTTCAGCTTTTCTACATAGTCAATCGTGTCATCCATAAGCAGTTTTGTTTCTTCTTTCACAATCTGTATATCTTTTTTATTTCCTTTTCTCTGTCATTGCACTAGTCAGGACTTCTAGTAGGCTGTTGGAAGGATTGCTGAGGAGGGAAATCTAGGTCTTGTTGCTAATCTCTAAGTGAGAACTTCAAATTTCTTACCATTACATGTTATATTAGCTCTAAGATTTTTCAGAAAATTTTTTTAAGTTCAGGAAGTGCACCTCTATTCCTAGAGAATTTTAGGCCAGTGAAATGATTGTTGTATGGTAGTATAATAATACACATATGTCATTATATAGTTGCCCAAACCCACAGAATATACACCAAGAATGAATTCTATTTTAAACTATAAATTCGGGATGATGTCTTTTCAGTAAATATTTATATGTTGAAACAAATATACCATTCTGGTATTCCAAGTTAGGGGTACTGGGTGGCTCAGGTCATGATCCTGGAGTCCTGGGATCAAGCCCTGTATGGAATCCCCAGCTCAGTGGAGAGTCTGCTTCTCCTTCTTCCTCTGCCCCTCTCCACCCTCACCTCTCTGCTCATGCATGTTCTCTCTTTAAAAAAAAAAAAAAATATATATATATATATACACACACACACACACACACACACACACACACATATATTAATTGTGACTTAGAAGGCTAATAGAGGGGGAAATTGTGCATATGGGGACAGAACTCAACCTTCTTACTTTGATGGTGCAAAATTCAGGAGCAGCAAAAGTGTATTTAATTTCTGACTGTTGCCAGTTTTATTGAGTGATCTTGTCCAGATTAATCAAAATCTTTCATGCACAGATTACTAATCCATTGTTATTACATTCAAATTTAATTATTTTAACTTTAAGAAGATTATATGGATTTTTTAAATTTATTCTCCTTTTGTAGTGTGTTATACAGTTATTTTTTAAATGATTATATAGTCGTTTGAAAATCACATATAATCTCAAGCTGGTAAAAAGTTCCCCCTTCCTTTCTCCTTCTCTTTCATTAATGGTGTTTTTACTTAAATCTTCTCTAGCTCTTTTGATTTTCCAGCTTACCAACAATTATTTAACTGGCTATCCATTCTTACTCTGATTTTTCTAACTAATGCTCACACTGTTCCTTCTCTATGGCCTTCCAGAATAAGGTATGGCCTTTGATGGGCTTCTTTAAACTTGTTTCATAGTAATCTCTAAACATTTCTGATCACTCTAAAATGGTTAAGCATGTCTAAGACTACATGTCAATTTTAAATATACACACACATGACCACTACAATTTGAGTTATACATTCTGAAGATGAGAGGAGCTAAACTTGGAGGTGTGAAAAAACTGGACTACCTCTGACAGGTATTCTTCTCAGATAAGGTAGTAAGTTACCACCCAAGGTAGGACAGCTCTGTCAGTTACTGAAGAGGCTGCTTCTGCTATCTAAGGAAGCTCACAAGAGTCTTAGTGTTTGGGCTTAGCTATTTCTAAACGTATTTATATGTCCCTATCCTTATTTTCAGGAGCCTTCTCTCTCCCAATAAATGTCCTGACATTTGTAGAAGGGATTTGGCAAAGCTGTGAATTGAACTTACACTGCAATTCAATGAACAGATTCTAGCTATGCATCTAATTTCCAGTTGAGTAAGGCTTTCAATTACAAAAAATAACATTTTATTTTATGGTCCTACTCAGTCTCTGACCATGCCAAGGTGTGATATTATCTTTTTCTTTAATTTCTTTACTTTTTTGAGAAAGAGCCAGCCCTTGTTTGCTTGGTCTACCAAGAGCTCTTAGTCTACCAAAGACTAGCCTTTTTTTTTTTTAAATCTTTTTTTTTTTTTAAGATTTTATTTATTTATTTGTTCATGAAAGACTGAGAGACAGAGAGAGAGAGAGCGCCAGAGACAAAGGCAGAGGGAGAAGCAGGCTCCATGCACCGGGAGCCAGGATGTGGGATTCGATCCCGGGTCTCCAGGATCGCGCCCTGGGCCAAAGGCAGGCGCTAAACCACTGCACCACCCAGGGATCCCTTACTAGCCTTTTTTTATATATATAAATTTATTTTTTATTGGTGTTCAATTTGCCAACATATAGAGTAACACCCAGTGCTCATCCCATCAAGTGCCGCCCTCAGTGCCCGTCACCCAGCCCAAGACTAGCCTTAAAAAGACATCTCATTCCACTTAATTCCAGGTAACACTTTTTTTTTTTTTTTTTTACCTCAACATACCATAGACTTTTCTACTCCTAATGGTAATGATTTCCGTAAAAATACTTAGCAGACCCACTGCTCAATAAGAGCTATTACCTCTGGAGAATATGCTGGAATCAAGAATGCCACAACTGCTGCCAGGGTAATCGCCTCTGGATCCCCAGGAGAAAGAGCCACCTATGACTTAACCAAATCAGGGAGACTCCTCTGCTGCTGATGCCTCCTTAATGGTGTCTCGACATTTTGGAAGCTGAGGAATAGATGCTGAATATTGCTGCAGAAAAAGCTCCTGTTCTACAACCATTCTAGCTTTGTTCCTACTTGTATTGCTTTTTTAATTCTTTGCAAGTAGGTATTATACAAACATATTCATAAACTTCTGTGAACTCCTGAAGATTCCTATATACATTTTCCATTTACTTTTAGGTTGTTCTAATATTTTTATTTTTCCACAATAACCTCTGAATTGCTTATTTTTTTAAAGTAACTTTCTTAGTCATTTACCAAGATGTTTTTATATTTATTTTGAGTTAGAGACTCAGCTTAAACTAGGCAGGTTCTTTTAAGTTTCGTTCCTCACCCTCTCCCTTCTGTGTTCAACTGTCTCTGTGTAAAGACTTTCCCTGTTCTCCATAGGTGTTTTTGGTCTCCTCATCCCACTGTATGTCTAATACTAGTTCTTAGTGGCTCCTCCATGGGTGGATAGTGGGAATATTGCATATCCAGTTTCTATTCTTCACAGAGCAATGGAATACCTTAATGCCATCTGCAACTGTACTCTGAGCTCAGCAGATTTGCAGCTTCAGTCCCAATACTTACACTTTGGAACTTCTCTTCGTCCACAGCAAATCTTTATTTTGGAAAAAAAAAAAAGAAAAAAGCTGTCACTTTTAATTGGATTATTTAAATGTAATGTTTTACTGTTGCTATTAGTTTGACACTGTGGAATGGCCTCAAATATGAATTTTACTAATGTATTTTAGAATGTGTGTTTATACATATATGTATGTATTAGGAAAGCTGTCCTTTAGAAGTTAGGTTGGCACTGACAAATGGCTGCCCCTTTTTTATTATATTTGAGTACGTGTGACTAAGATGGAAATAGAAATTTTTTTTTCTTGTACTGCATATGTGAGGTACAAAAACAGGTACTGAAAGTGGACAATTTCAAGTGTAGCAAAGTCACAGTGGACAAATACCTGCTAGACTCAGAGCCAGCCAACAGGCTACAAATATTAACATAATTTTCAATGAGGATCTGACTAGTAGTACCCAGCTAGATGGTCTGTAGAGTCAAGGGAAAAGTCAGGTGCACCTTTTAATCACAAAGTTTGTATTAATCTCTTTTCATTTAAAAATGAAGAAAAGGAGAACAAATGGAAGGAAGGAAGGAAAGAAAAGACAAGTTTCCTACCATTGTATTACCTAAGAATTGCAGAAGAGCTAACAGTTATTTAACAATAACCTAAGTAAAGCTAAGGAAAGGCTGTGGGCCTAAATCCGGGCAAGATTTCTGCTTAATAAGTCATGACACATTCTTGTACTATATATAAAACATCCACATTTTGGATGAAATAACCATCCCCCCCACCCCCACCAAAAGAGAGGATATGCATGAAAATTCAGAACACAGTGAACAGCTCTGTCTCCAACATGTTATTGGCTTTTTTCCCTTTTATACCTAAGTAGAACTATGTTGATTCAAATGTTATATTCAGCAGTATAGAATTGAAAAAAGCAAGGAGCAGTATTGGGAAAGAAGCAAGGATATAGCATTTTATGTTCAAAGAATTCCAACAGTAAGTGAATATTGGAACAGGAGAAACTTAGCATTGAAACAGCAGATGATGGAAGCTCAGTTTACAGAACTACTTCACGAATTGCAAATCAAGCTTAGGGTGGTGCTTCAGGCTGAGATATAAGAAGATAAACCACCTACCATTCAAGTAAATAGTGACAGGAGCTGTGAAACATGGCATCTACCCTGAGGGCAAACACTCTGCCCAGACAAGGAAAATAAAAATACATCTATGAATTACTACCCAGTATAAACAAAAAGCAAATTATACTTAATAGTCCCAGGAAAAAAAAAATAACTTTGAAAATAACCTTCACCAAAGAATAGATAGATATCCTTTTTTTTTTTAAAGTAAGCAGCAGCTTGTTGTGCTCAAAATAATGCAAGAGGAAATGAGTTATAGGAAGCAGAATCAAGAAGCCTTAAGGATAAAACTGACTGAGTTAAGATGGAAAGGGGGCTGGCAGCTTAAGAGTGGCATAATAAAAATCCACATTGGAGGTAGTCCCAATTGGATTTGATTACAGAAAATCAAATCAATGGTATAGAGGGTAAATTTGAGAAATGTATCCAAAATGCACAGAAAAGAGAGATTACAAACTAAGATAACATGTAAAAAAAAATAAAGCACAAAAATCTGGGAATAAAAAATTATTAGTTTTCCAGAGAATTAAGCAAAAGCATCAAAATGCACAGTGATACAGAATTATTTCTAGATCTAAACACACACACACAAAAGCCCACCTAAATTTACATAAACTCATCACCTTGACAGTGTACCACAGCCCGCTTTTGATAGGTGCTTATGATGTTAAGTTCAAAAGATGGGACTTCTATGAGAAGTCCTGTATATTTTGCCTCATATTTGTGGATAGTTACCCTTAGGGTGGATTCCAATCAGTGGGTTAAAGGAAAAAAATAAATATATGTTAGCTTTCTGATAGAGCTAAATATCCTATAGTGGATTTGTGTAATTTTCATGCCTATCAGCAACACAGGAATATAATTATTCTCCAAAGCTGTGCCAGCTAAGTGTGTGGTCAAGTTTTTGGACTTGTGCCAATCTGATAGGAAGATGTGGTGTTTTTAGCGTAATTTTGATTTACATTTCTTTTCATATAACTGACATGAGCCTGTGTTCATATTATTATGGGTCATTTGCTTTTCTTTTCTCTGAATTTATCTTCATAATTCAGCTCCCTTTTATCTGTTTATATATGGTCTTCTCAATTTTTAAGACCTAAAAGTTTGGAAATGATCCCTTTTTGAACAAAAAAAGGGGGGAATTTTTTTTCTTGTCCATCATTTTGTTTATGGAGTTCCTCTTACTCCTCCCATTTACACAGACTTTGAAAATTAATGCATTCACCCGTCTGATCTGTTACTGATTCTGAATTTTGAATCATATTAGAAGTTTTCCATGTTTCAAGATTAAAAGATTCCACTAGTAAATCTATGGTTTCGTTTTATAGATTTCTGACCCTTTTTTAAGTGGCTATCCACTTCAACTTTTTTTTTTTTTTTTTTTAGTCTGGCTTTCCTATACCACAGGTATCTTAGAAGCCAACTTTATCATATAACACATTTAAGGAATTATTTCTTGATTTCCATCCTACTCCATTGATCTAGCCATGTGCCAAATACATATTATTTTCATTATTACAGTTTTAATAAAGACTTCATATATATCAGAATGTTTGCAGTTAACTCTTTACTTTTCTACTTTTTCCAGAGTTATCCTATTGATTATTTTCCTATAGTTTTTACTACAATTGCATTTAATTTATATATTGAGAAGTAAATCTTTAGGAGGCTGAACTATTCTAGGAAAACAAATGCTCGTTTATTCCCATCTATTATGATATTCATGTATAGTTGAAATCTTTCTAGATTTTATTTTCTTCTGGTTCACATTACTATCCTCAACCTTTTTTTCCATTGTATATTCTAATATAGTTAGCTACATAAAAGCTCTTGGTCTTTATGTTACTTTTATAACCTGTTAGTCCAATAAATACTTCTAGCATTAATTCTCTTTGTTTTTGTTCAAGGTTATTGTATCATTTAACAGTAGAGATAATTTGCTCTCCTTTTCCAGAGCTCATGCTTCCCTTAATTTCTTTAGCCTTAATGTATGTAACTAACATCTACAAAGCAATCATTAAAATCATACTGGTGCTAACATGCATACTTTTTTCCTGACTCTAATGGAAAATACCTAATGTTTCCTCATTTTTTAAAGATGCTGATTTTTGGACTAAGATATATAGATTTTACCATGTTAATGGAAGAGAAATCAACAAATAGTTCTTCAACTTTTTGTCTATTTTTTTTCTTTTTAAGGAGTAGGTATTAGATTTTGTTGAATGTCTTTTTAGCATTAGTGGCAGTGTTATTTCTTTTACGAATACGTGAATTAATTCATTCCCTAATAGTAAATCATCCTCACATTTCTATAATAAGTTTGGTCATGACTTATCATTTCTTAATAAGCAAAAATTCAATTTGCTAATATTTAGGATTTTTCAGCAATCTCCAGTTTTCTTTAATACTTTGTCAATTTTGTACATAGGTATCAACATTTCCTGTCTTCAAAATATATTTGGAGTTTTTCTTTTTCATACTCTGAAATCATTTTAATACTATTGATATTATCTGGGTCCTGTTGAATATGTACAATTTCCCTATGATACAGTTTTGTCCTGGTGTTTTTTTGGTTTTGTTTTTATACAGAGTGTCAGTCTAGGATGGAATGTGATTAAGGGTCTTTGATAAATTTCCGTAGTCTATGGGAATTAGTCTGGATTCATTTTATCTGGTAGGTTTAGTAATTTTTCTTAAATTATATAATTCATTTAAGTTTCTGCTATTTATAGATAAATATGCAAACAAGACTCATTTTTAATTTCCTGGGTTTCAGTGTTTTTGGTCTTTCAAGTTCTTATTTTATTTTTTGCTTTTCCCTTTTAATTCTCTTGATTAGATTAGCTGATAGTTGATTCTTACTAATTTGTATTTTTCTGTTTTTTTCATCTTTCATTCCTTTTCAGAATGCTTTATATAATGAGTATTTTCACTCTTATTTCTATTAATTCAGCATTTAGTTATGAATAATGCCCTAATTATTGTTATAATTGTATTCTGTGGAGTCTGATATGTAGTGTTTTTATTACTTTTAAGTAATACTGCAAAAGCTTTTAATTACCAGATAGAAAACATTTGTGAGAATTTTTTTTAGTTTTATTATCTCTTTATATTATTTGATACTATTTGCATTTTTATTTTACTTTATTGAACTACATAAGGTTTCGTTTATGGATTAATGCTTTTTTACAAAGAATTCTTTGTGCATTATCAGTAATACAAAGTCATTCTTTTTAAAAATTCCTTATGCTTCCTAGGTTTTTTTCTATACTTTTATTTTGGTCCCTAAATAATTCCAAGACTGCAATTGTGTCACAGTGGTGTTTTCATATGTTTTTATTTCTTTTTTGCATCTTCTGAAGTTTCTGCTTCATAAGGATCGGTACCAAATTTCTTGATGCACAACCATCCATAATTGCTTTATCTTCATTTTAAACTGTGATGTTAATTATATAGATCTTCACCTTATTCAAAGGTTTTTGTTCAAAATCTTGATAAGTATCAAGCATAAGGCCTGCTTATTTTGTGTTTTCTGTTATGTATTTCCTCATTTATCTTTATTCTTTCTGAAACTTGCGTTTAGCGTATTGTTGGTTTTTTCTCTGCATTCCAAACCAAAAATTTGTATTAATGTGTTAGTTGAGCCCTAATGATTTTAAATATTTGAGAAAATAGTTATAAGAATGTTTAAGAAAATGAAAGTGTTGATTAATTAAATGAACAAAAATAACATATTTGTCCTTGGAGAATCAAATGACCCCTATGTAGCAAAAAAGAGTTTAAGGAAGAGTCCAACAGAAGGATTCTAATCTATTGCTTACTAGCCAAGTATTTGGTCATTTAATTATATCCCAAAATCCTCATCTCTGAATGAATAATAGTATTTACATTTACTGTTGAAAGAAATGGTATTGTTCAATGAGATGGTAGTTTAATAGTGCTTGCTCCATAGCACCTATTTTTTTTTAAATTTCTAATACAGCATAATAGTAAAAATGTAAAAGAATAGAAATCCATATTTATCATTTAGCATAATAAATGAAAGTGAATCAAATACAGTCAGATTAAATTAAAAATTAAATTATTTCAAATCACATGAATTGAAAAGCATTTGCTCTAAAAGTGTGTGGTTTGTCTGTCTTTTATATACAGGTAATTCTTATATTAGGAAAGCTTCCCAGTAGCAGAAGAAAGAGTCCTAAGTGCCCATTACCTTTTAGGTGATCAGAGATAGTATGAAAAATATCTAATCCAATAAATAAGTGTTCCAAGTTGCCAAAATCTCTCCATCATTTTGTCTGAAACTAATTATATAGGTTAAAGCTCATAGAGACTGAAAAAAATCCCACCCAGCTGCCAGTGTTGTACGGTGCTGTCCATTTTTCCTCCCAACCTCTGCCCCAGTGCACACTTCAAGAGCTAAATACGTAGTTTTCAAGTATGTCAAATTCTGCATCTTCAAAGCATTTTGGTCTGAAATACAAATTCCAAATAAACTCAAATTATAATGAGACAGAGGACACTTTTAGAAAGCATTAACAAATATGTAATCATACTATGTATAAGAAAGCAGTCCTTCCAAAAAGGCCTAACAAATTATCCAGGAAGACATTAACAAGGATTAAAGACTCAGCTAAGCTACAGAGGATGCCAGGAGTGACCACTTTCTTAGAAAATTCAGTAATAATAAGAATCGAAGCAAATCATGGAAGGATTTGGTTATTTTCACAAAGAAGAGACTAATAGAGACCATGAAATCATTAAATAAGCATCTCTATAAAGTATCTTTTACCTCAAATAGTGAAGTGCCTTGAGCAAGTGTCCATTTCTCGTGTATTTTATTTTCCAATTTTACTTAATGATTAGGATTCTGAGTTAGGTCTCTCATAATGAAAATATATTCATTAAGCTGTCAATTTTTCTTCTATTATTTGCTATTTCTAGAACAAGTCTTTCTCAAGCTGTACTTTTTCTCAAAACATAAGTATCAGAAATTTCCTCTTTAAAATAAAATTTCATAGTTTAACTTTCTCTTAGATTTTATTAACTATTTCTTTACTAAAGGGTATATTATTTAAAATTGTTATCAATATGTGTTAGTCCCATTAACAGTGTTCTCAACTCTTAAGAAAAAAATTGACTTCAATAAAGCTAATTAGCAAATCACTTTATAAACAGATTTTTTTCGTTCTCAAATATGTATGTTTAGAGTTAACACAAGTTATTAGTAAATTTATGTAGCAAAATGTATTTAAAATCTGACTATAACAATAGTAGCACCTAATGGTTTACCCATCTAGGCACTTCTATACTTGATTCTATAAATGCTACTAGGTTGTGGTGTTCTTTTAAATTACCAGATAATTTTCAACAATACACAAAGTTTGAAAACTTTGAAAGCTATTTTGTGAACAGAGCAAGTGTTTAATATAAGTTGATTCAATTTAATTTAAAATGATTAATGATGAATAATTTAGGAACAAAAGAGTTTCAAATTATAGTGAAACTTTGTAGACCTAGAATAGAATTTGGGAGGGGATGAAATTTCTACTAAGTTTTGAGGATCTACAATTTTAACATTTGAAGTCACTTAGCTAATTTTTATGTTCTAAATGTCTAAGTGTCAGTACGAGAGATCTATCCAAATTAAAAATCAAGCCTATATCACGTAAGCAGAACATCTCAGGGAATAGTACTGATACTTAGAGTATATATCCAATCATAATAATGGTAGCAAACTTTCACTTTTGAGGATAATGGATGTCATATAGGGATGAAAACTGATTATGGCCCCAAATGGTAATTTCTCTTTCAATAATACTTGTAAATATGCATACCATTATACATAAATAAGACTACAATTTGTTCTGATTTGCCAACCATAGGCTACATGTTTTATGCACCATCCTACTTAACCATATATTTAAATAAATATACTTATTTGTGAAATTCACTAATAGTATTACCAATATTACTATTCACTAATAGTTTAAAGGCATATTTACACTTATTACTCCTGGTGTCTACTACTGTATTCTTAATATGAGTGCAGCACATTCTGTAACTAGCAAGTCACAGTTTCTGCTTTGCAGCTTTTGGGTACTTAGCTTTTCTATCTCCCGATAGGCTGTAAACCCAAGTAGTGCAGGGATCATGTCTGGTTTTGCTCATGACTCTAGCCCCAGCATTTTATCTAGCCATTTAGAAGATGGCAGGTACCCCATACTGATGTAATAAATCAGCAAGTCATATCAATAGCTATCATGTGTTCTAAAAAATTAAGTATTAACTTCATTTAAAGTACATTATAATTTCTCAGAGAAGATGAAGGAATAGAAGGACTCTAACCTTTTTTCATCCCTCAAACACAGCTAGATCATTATAAATTCATTCTGAACACCCGAGAAATCATTCTGAGGACTGAGAGAACAAAACTATAAGTCTTCAAGTAGAATTGTGGGAGATAGGAGCTGCAGAGAGTTGATTTGGGGGAAATAACTGCATGTGCTGCAAAGGAGAGGGAACCCTGTTTATGCAGGCTACCACAGGGTACTATATTCAGAGAACAAATTATGAAGTTTCAGAAGTCTGCCATTGCCAGGGTCATTGCTGTCCTAGTAGTGCTCCTATAGGGAAGGAGAGTGGAGACCTGGGAGTAGACATTGTTGTCTGAAAATCCCCCTGAGTTGCATAGGAGAAATAGTTGCCCTGCTTGGAGTGCAGTTGGGAGTGACAGCAAGGCCTCCCTGGGGACAGAAGAATGAATGGGACCAAAGTGCTTCATTGTTCCCAGGCATAGGAGTATGGATGCCAACTGTAGGCAGAGCCACGGTGCTGGCTTTCTGCTTTGCTTTCAACTGCAAGCCACTGTGCAGTCATGGGACCATTTCCTGGAGTCAAACTGGTAAACAGCAAAAACGCAGGAAGACCCTCCCCCAGAGGATCAGCACAGGGCTGTGCCATGTGAGTCCCTATAATTTGGAGTTTAGAAACAAAGTCAGGTTACTGAGATAAAAAAAAAATGAGTACTATGCCACCTGGCAGGCAGACAACTCAGACACAGCATGAAGTCATGGATTTGACAGAGCCTTCTATGAGAGCTTTAAGAGTGGCAGGTCCAAGAGTGGGGTGATGCCATTTTGCCCCCTGCCCATCAACAGTAACAAACTTCAGTGAACTAAAGATCACTACCAAGTGGAGACTGGGCCTCTTACACTAGCCCTGCCCCTCGCCCCCACACCCTATAGGTGCATCTCTGCCAGGGCAAGCAAGCCTGAGTATCAGTGCAACAGATCTTTTCCCCTGAAGACCAGCACAAACCCCTTGTACACATCAAGTCTCCTGATCATAGAGTGCTGCAAAGCTTCAGCTCTAGGAGAAAGAGGATCTAGCTTCCTATTTACTTTTGCTTTTTGGATCTAGTTTCTTTTAACAAGCAGACCAAAACACACCTGAGATCTAGGTTGCTTTTTCCTGGACGGTGTTACAAGATGGAAGAATTTACCTGAAGAGACTAGCAGGAAGTAGAAGTGATAGCCAGAGATTTAATCAATACAAATATAAGTAAAATGTCTGGACTGGAATTTAAAACAGCAATTATAAGGATACTGGCTGGGCTTGGAAAAAAAAAAAAAAAAACATAAAAGACACTAGAGAATCCCTTACTACAGAGATAAAATAACTAAAATCTAGTCAGACCAAAATTGAAAATGCTGTAACCAAGATGCAAATCTGAATGGATGCCTTTACAATGAGGATGGATGAAGCTAAGGAATGAATCAGTGATACAGAAGATAAAATCATATAAAATAATGAGGCTGAAAAGAAGAGGGCAAGAAAGGTATTGGCTCATGAAATTAGGGAATTCAGTGACTTCTTAAAACATAATAACATCCATATCAGGAGTCCCAGAAGATGAAAAGAGAGAAAAAACAGGCAGAAGTTTTGAGAAAATTATAGCTTAAAACTTTCCTAATCTGGAGAAGGACAAAGACATCAAAGTCCAAGAATAGAGAACTACCATTAAATTCAACAAAATCAACAATCACCGAGGCATATCACAGTCAAATTCACAAAATGTAAAGACAAGGAAAGAATCCTGAAAGCAGTAAGGGGAAAAAGAAAAAGAAAAAAAAAAAAAAAAAAAAAAAAAAAAAACAACCAACAAGTGAATACAGATGAGATTTGCAGTAGACCTGACCAAAGAAACTTCACAGGGCTGAAGTCAATGGCAGGATATAGTCAATAGTCTGAATGGGAAAAGTATTCAGCCAAGAACACTTTATCCAACAAGGCAGTCATTCCAAATAAAAGAAATAAAGAGTCTCCCATACAAAAATTAAAGGAGTTCATGAACCAGTCCTAAAAGAACTATTAAAGGGACGCTGAGTAGGGAAGAAAAGACCAAAAGCAATTGATTAGAAATAACAGAGACCACCACCAGAAACACCAACTTTACAGGTAACAAAATGGCACTAAATGCTTAACTCTAAATAATCACTCTGAATGTAAACAGACTAAATGCTCCAATCAAAAGACATCAGGTATCAGACTAGAGTTTTTAAAAAAAAGAACAAGACCCATCTATATATTGAATACAAGAGACTCGTCCTACATCTAAGGATACCTCCCAATTGAAAGTAAAGGGATGGAGGACCATTTATCCTGCTAATAAACATCAAAAGAAAGCCAGAGTACCACACCCCCTTTTTAAAGATTTTATTTATTCATGAGACACAGAGAGAGAGAGAGAGAGAGAGAGAGAGAGAGAGGCAGAGACACAGGCAGAGGGAGAAGCAGGCTCCATGCAGGGAGCCTGAGGTGGGACTTGATCCAGGGTCTCCAGGATCACACCCTGGGCCAAATGCAGTGCTAAACCACGGAGCCACCCAGGCTGCCCGAGTAGCCCCCCTTTTATCAGAAAAACTAGATTTTAAAACAAAGAGTGTAACAAGAGATGAAGAAAGGCATTGTATCATAATTAAAGTGGTCTATCCATCAAGATGATGTAACAATTGTAAATATTTATGCCTACAACTCGGGAGCACCCAATTATCTAAAACAATTAATAAAGGAACTCAATAATCCAATAATAGTAGAGGACTTTAACACCTCACTTACAGCAAAAGACAGATAATCCAAGCAGAAAATCAATAAGTAAACACTGGCTTTGAATGACACACTAGACCAGATGGACTTACTTTCAGAAGATTTCATCCTTCAAAAAAAAAAAAAATGTATTTTGACACTTTGAGTGCACATGGAACATCCTCCAGAATAGATCACATACTGGGTCACAAATCTGGCCTCAACCAGTACAAAAAGACTGATATCATATACTTGTTTTCTGATCAAAACACTATGAAACCTGAAGTCAATAACAAGAAAAAAAATTGGAAAACTACAAATGCATGGAGGCTAAAAGGATTCTACTAGAGAATGAGTGAGTTAATCGGGAAGATAAAGAAATTGAAAACAAAATACATGGACACAAATGAAAATGTAAACACCACTGTCCAAAACCTTTGGGACTTAGTAAAAGTGGTCCTAATAGGAAACTACATAGCAATACAAGCCTTCCTCAAGAAGCAAGAAAAATTTCAAATAAGCAACCTAATCTTACACCTAAAAGAGCTAGAAAAAGAATAGCAAATGAAGCCTAAAGCCAGTAGAAGGAAACTAATAAAGAGCAGAAATAAATGATACATAAACAAAAAACAGTAGAACAGATCTATGAAACCAGGAGCTCTTTCTTTGAAAAAAATAAATTGGTAACTCCTTAGACTTAGCAAAAAGAAAAGTAAATGGGCCTAAATAAGTAAAAATCACAAAGAGGAAAAATCACAACCAACTCAACAGAAATACAAATGATCATTAAAGAATATTATGAAAATTAAATGCCAACAAACTAGGAAATCTGGAAGAAATGCACAAATTCCTAGAAACATTAAAACTACCAAAACCAAAACATGAAGAATTAGAAAATTTGAACAGCTAAATAACTGCCAAAGAAATTGAATCAGTAATCAAAAATCTCCCAAAGTCCAGGGCCAAAGGCTTCCCCAGGGAATTCTGACAGATATTTTAAAGAAGAATTCATACTTTTCACAAATTGTTCCAAGAAACAGAAATGGAAGGAAAACTTCCAAACTCTTACTATGAGCCCAGCACTACCTTGATTCCAAAACCAGACAAAGACCTCACTAAAAAGGAGAATTACAGGCTAACATCCTGGTGAACACAGATGTAAAAATTCTCAAGATACTAGTAAATCAAATCCAACAGTATGTTAAAAGAATTATTCACCATGACCAAGTGAGATTTATTCCTGGGCTACACAGCTGGTTCAATATTCACAAATCGATGTGATATACCACGTTAATAAAAGATAAGAATCATGTGATTCTCTCAATAGATGCAGAAAAAGCATTTTAAAAAAATATAGCATCTTTCCTTGATAAAAACCCTTAACAACATAGGGATAGATGGAACATACCTCAGTATCATTAAGACTACAGCTAATATCATCCTCAGTGGGGAAAAATGAGAGCCGTTCCCCTATGGTCAGGAACAAGGCAAAGATGTCCACTCCCACCATAACTATTGAACATACTACTAGAAATCTTAGCCTCAGCAACCAGACAACATAAATAAGTAAATAGTGTCCAAATTGGAAAGGAAGAAGTCAAACATTATTTACAGATGACATGATATTCTATGTAGAAAACCCAAAGACTCCACCAAAAGTTGTTAGGATCCATGAATTTAGCAAAGTCACAGGACATAAAAATCCATGTATAGAAATCTGTTACATTTCTATACACCAGTATTGAAGAACAAAGAACCGGAAATATATTCCATTCTCATGGATAAGAAAAAATATTGTTAAAGTATGTCTTCTACCCAAAGCAGTCTACGCATTTAATGTAATCCCTAATAAAATACCACCAGTAATTTTCACAAAGCTAAAACAAACAATCCTAAAATTTGTATGGAACTAGAAAAGACTCTGAATAGTTAAAACCATCCTGAAAAAGAAAACACAAGTGGGTGGCATCACAATTCCAGACTTTAGGCTGTATTACAAAATCTATAATCATCAAGACAGTGTGATACTGGCACAAAAACAGAAATATCAATCAATGGAACAGAATAGAAAACTCCGAAATGCACCCACAACCCTATGGTCAACTAATCTTTGACAAAGTAGGAAAAGGTATGCAATGGGAAAAGCACAATCTCTTCCACAAATGGTGTTGGGAAAACTGGACAGCCGCATGCAGGAGAATGAAACTGGACCACTTTCTTTCACCAGACACAAAAATAGACTCAACAAAGAAGACAGACCTAAATGTGAGACAGAAAACCAACAAAATCCTATAGGAGAACATATGCACTTACCTCTTTGACCTCGGCCATAGCAACTTCTTACTAGACACATCACTGGAAGCAAGAGAAACAAAGGCAAAAATGAACTCTTGGGACTTCATCAAGATACATAGCTTCTGCAGAGTGGAGGAAACAATTAACAAAACTAACAGGCAGCCTACAGAATGGGAGAAGAGGTTTGCAAATGGCACATCCAATAAAGGGCTAGTATCCAAGATCTATAAAGAACTTATCCAACCGAAACCCAGATAATCCAGTAAAGAAATGGGCAGAAGACATGAACAGACATTTTTCCAAAGAAGACATCCAGTTGGCTAACAGACACATTGCTCATCATCAGGGAAGGGCAAATCAAGATCATGGTGAGATACCACCTCACCCCTGTCAGAATGGTGAAAATTCATAACTCAGGAAACAATAGATATTGGCAAAGATGCAGGGAGAGGGGGGAACCCTCTTACCCTGTCAGTGGGAATGCAAAGTGGTGCAGCCACTCTGGAAAACAGTGTGGATGTTCCTCAGAGTCAAAAATAGAACTACTCTACAATCTAGCAACTGCACTACTAGGCATTTCCCTAGAGGATACAAAAATAGAGATTTTAAGGGGTTTAGTGTTTATAAGAGCATTATCAACAATAGACAATTTATGGAAAAAGCCCAAATGTTTATCAACTGATGAATATATAAAGAAGATTCGGTATAATATACAATAAAATATTACTCAGCCATCAAGAAGAATGAAATCTTGCTCTTTGCAATGATGTAGATTTAAGTACACTGCATTATGTTAACTGAAAAAAGAGAGACAAATACCATGTGATTTTGCTCATATGTAGAATTTAAAAAACAAAACAGAAGAACATGGGAGGAAGTAAAAAAGAGGGAAACTGACAATAAGAGACACTTAAAGAATAAACTGAAGATTTATTAAGGAATGTGGGTGGAAGATAGTTGAGATAGGTAAAGGCTAGTATGGAGGGCACTTGTTATGGGGAGCACTGGGTGCTTTATGTAAGTGATCAATTACTGAATTATACTCCTGAAGATAATATTGCACTGTATGTTAAGTAACTGAAATTTAAATAAAATTTTCAAGAAAAAAAAACACAGCACATTATAGTTTCTTATGTGTCTGCTGTTTAAATAATTATCCTAAGTTTTCTGTTTTTCAATAAATATAAAACACAAAAACCAAAGAAGAAAATCAAAATAAGTATATTACTTGAAAGCAAATTTCATTATAACAATAGCTAAAAATGTATTAAGTACATTTAATATCTAGTCATTGTTTTAACTGTTTTCAATATATTGCTCATTTAAGCTGCACAACCTCCTTGCAAAATACATACCATTATTACTATTTTGTCAATGACCAAGTCTTAGAGTTACTTTCCAAAAAGAATCTAGCTACTAAGTAGTAAAACCAATCATGAAATCCATGATATCTAAATGTAGTCCTGAATTAACCTCTAGGATTTATATTTGTTTTTTTCATATTCTTACACAACACCATAAAACATGTAACCATACATGTTTGCCATTCATTTGATTTAAATATTTTAGGAACTGTCAGTTTTTCCTGAAGATAAAAATATCAATGTTTAACTAAAATTATATATTTTTTTCTGTATGCTGTGATTAAAGACCTAGTGAATTCTATGTAAGTTTTCAATTACTAGCTTCATTGTTAAGCTGAGCTTCTTAATGTGCATATCATTTTTATATGCATTTTAAAAAGCTGACTCAGTGATACAACATACTTCAAAACCAAAGGTTTAACAGTTCTGGTTTAATACAGGGCCATAATTCACAATATTTTCTGTAAAAAAGTAACTCATCATTCTCTAAGGCTCACATACTACGGTATTACTTAAAGTGTCTTAGTTAAATACCAAAATACTCTGCAAAGTATACTAAACAATGAACACCTTTTCAGTTCATATGAAGAAATTAAGACTTGAGGTCAGTTCTATTATTATCCTTACCTAACAACATAGTATCATTTCACTTTCACTTCTTTACAGGCATCACTTAAGATAAAGAAAACCTGACAGGCACATTTTAACAATGAATTCATTAATTGTCTGGAAATTTTATTCATTATTTTTGGATTTGAAGAACCTAAGTACATGATAGGCACAAGGCACTTTCTCTAGCTCCAAGGACTATGTATGCTTGAATCTTCTAATCAGAGTTGTCCCCACTGGACACGTGGATCCTCCTCCAAAACTAATAATGTCTTTGGAACCCTGTCTCATATACATTTTCTTATACTCACATTATGATTTTGCTAACACTAATGTAATTCCCCTAAAAACAAAATGGTGAAAATGAAGGTGTGTAAATAACACACAATGCATCTAGAGCTTCGCCCTTTCTTGGAATAGGAGTATACATCATACCAATTATCCATCATCTAGTAACTTACTCTTCATAGAGGCTTATCTCTAATAATATTTGATTTATTGTACTAGGTTCCTTTTATGAGTTTCTATAATAATCAGTCTCCTTTTCTTGGAGGTCTAGTCCCTAAGTTATGATAACTATATTAACTAACCATCACATCAAATAACAATTTTGCTTCCTTTTCCAAAAATTAAAATCCTTCCTCTGAACCTAGCATATCATGAACTATGGTTTATTCAGATCTATTTTATTGATTGGCTTTTTAATGCCTCATATGCAATTCATATAAGGTAGCTTTTATATAGCTTTATACTACCTATTGTTTCAGGTCATTCTTACCATTCTCACTGCTGCTGAGCCTGTGTTCAAGTTTCTATGTCTTCTCTATTACCACCAGGTCTCTTAGCCAGTTCTTAGAACTTGAATCTATTTTTAACATGACTACCATAGTGGTCTAAAAGCAAAACTGATCAGGCTTATGATTATTAAAGTCTTCCCCTGATTTTAAGAATACATTTCAAACCCCAAGTTTAACATAATAATCTTGGCTACTATCTACCTACAGAAACCTAACCTCCCAGCCTTCTTCATATTACAGACTGTATTCTAGCTGCAACAATCAACCTACACTTAACTTGCAAGCCTTCTTACACACCCCTCTACTTGAAATATACCTTTCCACCCCTCCCACATATGTTGTTGGCCACTAGTCCTAAAACTCTTTGTGATCATCTTTTCCACTTGGAAGCCTACCTAGAACATTCTGTCCATGGATACCCTTCCTGTGAACACACTCTATGTACCCTTTAATTATCAGACAATGTTCTACTCTAACAGTTAACTGTGTCTTTGGCTAGGCCATTAGCTTTGTTTTAGGCAACCTCTGAGATGGACCACAGTGATCTCCACCTCCTGGTACACATTCCTTGTCAATCCTCTCCCCTGAGTCCGTTGGACGTATCCATTCAATTCTGACTAAATATTACAATATGACTAATGTGCCTAGGAAGCAAGGAACTGAGGTAGTTCCATGGTCAACTGCTGGCAAGAAGGTGGACTTTGTCAATAGCCACAGGAGTTTGAAAAAAGACAAGCCTTTTAAGTGAGATAGCCCTTTTGGCAGCTTGAGAAAAACTTCAAAAATCTCCTTGAGCCAGAGAAACCCAGCTAAATTCTTCCCAAAATCATGACCCACAAAAATAAATATTTGTCATGTTCAGCTGTTAAGTTCTAGGATAAATTGTTATGTAGTAATAGATAACTAATACAAGTGTTTGTGCTCTTAAGTTTAGAGAACATATCTTGTTTGACTTTGAATCATATACACCTACCACAGGTAAGATTCTCCACAAAAATATTGAGTGAATTAATACTATTTGAATTTTTACCTCTAACCCCTACCAATATATTTCAGGTATTCAAAATTCAAACTTTCTGAAAAATATTTTCTAACTTTGTTCATTATGAGTAGTTTTTCATAGCACAAAGTCTTCCAATCTTGCAAATGTATTGTAAATCAACATTTGAATATGCACATACAGGGGCATATATGCAATTTTACAAAGATAAAATTAGGAAAATGCTCAGGATGTTTTTTTCTAGGATCATATTTTTAATTCAGCTATATAGCAGCATAATATAAGGCATAAGTTTTATTTTAGGTTTTAAAAATCAAATGACTCTCATGTAGGTGGCACCATGTCTACATATAAGAAGGATGCCCTATTTCCCTAGGCATTAATTTGACTTCTTAAGCTGAGAAAACCCATCTTTTTCCTAGAAAGAACCCCACCAATTATCCTTTTATTATATTTTCATAATAACAAATATTGCCTCGTGCAAGATTTCCCCATTAGTGTTTTATATTTAAGTGCACACAGTCTGTTTAATCCTTCAACTTTATCATACTTCACTGATTAATCTAGTTTAAATACCATAAAAGTCCATAACCATTGCTATAAAAACTTATGCTTGCTTATTAAACCAGCTACTTTGCCACTGTCAAATGCAAGCAATAAAATTGTGCATAAATATAATGGAGCATTTTTGCAATTGCTAAATAGATTTTATCTTGTGCATATGAATGCCTTCAATTTAATTCAAACTTACACGATGAGCAACTAAAATATATTTTGTATAAATATACTTTAATATTTAAACTGTGCCTCTGGCTAACTGGTATGGGTGCCTCCACTGAATAGTCCTTGACATGATATATGTATTTTTAAGGCACACAGAAGACTCTTCTTAACATGTTCAAGATATTCACAGTGAAAAAAGACATCAAATTCAGCAAAGTCTTGACAGGTAAAATGTAACAGGTATTTAAGTTTATATGTAACAAAAATCTGGTACTCAACTCTTAAATAATCAAGGCTGGTATATTAAAACAGGTTTTGGGGCAGCAGACGGGGAAGGCTGAAAATGAAGATGGGAAAAAAAATAATTTTTTCATTCCATAATACCACCTTACTCTTAATTGTTTTGCAATTATTTCCTAGTCTTGTTGCCAAAAGCTTTATTTTTTTCAGAAAAGCTTTAGCCATTTTTCCACAAACCTTTATTTATGTCATGTTGTCAACAGAGCTTTGAAAACAGCACTTCAGGAAAAAGTCACATAACTGAAGGATTGACTAAGATCTCCAAGCCCAGTCTAGGATATGCCTTATAAATAACAGCAGAGTTGTATCATTAGCTCAGACCCGGACTTGCTCTTCACCTTAATGACAGACGACTTTAAAAAAATGTCCAGCACTGGATTGAGATGAATGGGCTGTTTGGCTTCTTACTCAGCAGTACTGTATATAAATATACATATATAATTTTTTTTCTTTTCTTGGTTTATCACTGCATACTTTTCACATCCATAAGGGAGATTAGTGTTCTCCGGGAAATGGAAATTGTTAATACACATCCATCAATAGAGAACAGAATGAAGAGAGATAAACACAAAGAAAAACACATTCCATTTTTCATCAAATTCAGAGAGAAAATGATCTATTTTTCATTCAATCAATGGATAGCTAAAAATATCCTGGACTTACTATCCCTACTTGTGTCTAAACACAATTCATAAGTCTTAATTCATTAGACTAATGTGTTTATAAGGCAGTTGAAATGTCAAAGCTCTGCTGGATTTAGTATAAACTTAAATTCCATTACCTGGCAGGCATTAATTGCTTATGGAGCACAGGGATTCTTCCCAAGGGTCTTATATGTTTCCTTTTGTCATTTTGCTAACTATTCTGTCTAGACGAACTTAAAGCCCTTAATCCACCATTGGGATCAATAAACTGCACAATAATTCAGTCCTAATAATTAGCTTTCACTTAAACACAAATGGTCATTTCATTGTGAACTGCAGTACAAAATGATAATGAAATAATTAAAAAGACAGATGAAAGAGTGACTTAATAGGGAAGAGGCCTTACTGTTCAATTAGAGGCATTACCATTCAACCTTTTTATTACTGCCACAACCTTTCAATTTTTAAAAAAAATAATACTTCAAGCTCTGCTCATTTAACCCATGGCAGCATCACTATTATATGCAGTCTTATGATGGGAGCTTTATGCTACAGACATCTGTGAAGCAGTTGTCTTTCTCAAATTATTAAAATGGTGAATATTTCACTCGGAGATTTGTAAATTGTATATAAATCGTAACACTGTATTGTCCTGATTTCTCACATTAGGGATTTTCTTGAGCCTTCCCAATTTCTTTTTAAACAGGATTAGCTCTACATAGTTCCTTTGAAACAGCCTTGAAATTACACAGAACAGTTTTAAGGTACTGTATGTTCTGGAATAAATCGTAAAGGCATCTCATTTTTCCCCCTAGAGAATTTCCTAGGATAGTCCAGAGTACAAAAATTTCTTCATATTTGCTGACCCGACAATTTAGTTTTAAGTCCAAAAAGGTACCAAACTTCATTAACCTTTTAATACATTCTCACAGATGTAGGGTGATAGATATGTTTGAATCTTTATGATCAAAGCACTCGCCTAATAGCAAAATCTTTCACTTTACCTTTGCCATGTCCTGTTTTCATTTTAATTTCTACTCTATCCTCACAAGAATATGGACAGGCTGTACTTCTGCCTTGCCAGTAGCTGGAGACATTCATAATCAATTTCTGCAAAACCTGCTACTGTTCTTTCTATTGGCACAGGACATAGGGCCCTTGGGCTTCCCCAGTCTCTTTGAAAGTAAGGGGAAAAATCTCCAGGAAAAGTCTCAGCTCATTAATCCTGATCTAACTTGTAAAGACATACCACAAAATGGACATCCCAAGTGAGATATAGCCGTATTTTCCCACATGCTAAGAGGAAAGGTCTTCAACTTACTTACAAAAATTTGCACCATGTCAATATTAAAAAGAGGATTGTGGCCATAATCTTCACTCACAATCATAATACCTGGCACAAATTTGGGATAGGGATTGAAGTATCTGGTTAACAAATAAGTGAAAAAAAGCTTGTAAAACATGAAAGCATCCATTCATTTCACTTCTCTTATCCCTCTCATTGCCGTTATTATATAGAACTACTATCTGAATCGGTCAGCTGTCACCCAAAGTCAAAACCAAATCAACAAACCTACAAACAAAACTCAACAGAAACAAGATTATCTCCCTGGGGTTTGACACAGCAGACTCCCTTGGTAAGAACTTAACCTGAATCAGTAGGAAGGTACACACAGGCACATTCCTCACACATATTTTTTTCCAGTTATCATGGAGCACAGCTTCAACACATATTCAGTATAGGATATAACGTAGAGCCTATGTTTTGAGAGTTTTTTTTTTTTTGTCCTGAGTTATTCTGAATTTTGAAATACACCTATTGGGAAGGGTTTGGGAAATGTTATGATAGATATGCAGTATTAAAAGCAAGCTATAATGAAATATACCCTGCACTTCAGCACAGGTCAGAAAAAAAATTTACCTTTAAAATTTAAGTGGTTAGTATCCACCCAAAATAAGCAAGACCAATTGTCTTCACAACAACACAGCAGTACATGGCATGTAAATATGGTACTAGAGAGCCCGAATTTCTATACATGAAGAGTTTTATGCATTTCTTAGATAAATTAAGCAGCTAAGAACTGTTCTTGGAAATGAGCTATAGTTCACGTAACTTTAGCAACCTGGTAACAGTAGTCAGGACCTTATTAGAAAAGGACAATTAAGGTTCATTCATTATGCCAATGTTTCCAAAACTTAGTTCATGAAAATCAGAAATACTGTTAGGTTTCTGTTCCCACCCCTGGAACTCCAGAGTCACTATAGCAGGAACAGGACCTACAGATTCAGTCTATAATGGATATAGGGATACAATTATTTTTAGACTCCAGAAAGCTATTTTGTCTAGTTCACCTAGCTTAGCAGAAATTCCAAGTCACTTATTTCCTTCATGTTGAGGCAAAGCACATGATATTCTCTCATGCCATTTTTCTTCCATGTAGTTTTGAACAAAAAGGAGTGCTTTATGTAAAAAATAAATAAATAAATAAATAAATAAATAAATAAATACATACATACATACCTGTGTTCTGTTTGTAAATGAACTCTATGGTTTATAATTTAGCATTTTGACTGTGGTTTCTCACAACCAAACTTGAGTCAGACCTTGAAAAGCTATTGTGGAATTTTTCAAATTGAATTTCTGGAGATCTAAAGCTGAGAATCTAACTCTGGATTGTTGTAGATTCATTAGGATTTTGCTGACCTACTCATTTCCATCCAAAATAACTAGCTGGCCTCCTTTTAAAACCTATTATAACAACATTTTCCTTTATAAAATTTTATTCTGTTTCTTCTGTTCACATTATACAAGAATAGCATGTGATATTTACAGTATTAATATTGACTGAAGTTCCATTCTCTGAAGCTTTCCCTCCTCTAGTCTATACCTTGACAGAGGAATCCCATTTCTGTCCTTTGCCAATAATAACTGATTTTTTTTCCTCTTTACTTTTTGGCTCATTCAATCTCATTATTTAGCTCTCCAAGGTGGAATCCTTGTAATTTTACTTTTTTCTTTCAAAATTTTTACTCTTTATGTTCCCCAACTGGTCTATCAATTCTGCTTTTTCCGGGCACTCTAAATATTCTAAGTTCGTTCCCACCACCATGATCTCTTAGCCCCTAAGTAGTCTCCATGCCTCCATTTTCACCTTGTACAGCCCCAAACTCAGCCAGGATATGTCTAAAACCACTTTCTTTTTAAATCTTATTTTATTTAAATTCAATTAGTTAACCTAAACTGTATCATTAATTTCAGATGTAGAGTTCAATTATTCATCAATCATATATAACACCCAGTGCTCATTATCACATGCCTCCCTAATGCACATCATTCAGTTACATCTTCCTCTCATCCCCTCTCCCTTCCAGCAGCCCTCAGTTTGCTTCCTATAGTTAACAGTCTCTTATGATTTGTCTGCCTCTCTGATTTTGTCTTCTTTCATTTTACCCTCCAATTTCTGATCATGGCAAAGTCAAAAAGGTGTTAGCAAGATATAGGAGATATTCCGTATGTAACCAGAAAAGACTCTGAATAGTTAGAACAATCCTGAAAAAGGAAAACAAAAGAAATCTCAATTCCAGAGTTCAAGCTATATCACAAAGCTATAATAAACAGGATAGTGTGGTACTGGCACAAAAATAGAAATATCAATCAATGGAACAGAATAGAAAACTCCGAAATGCACCCACAACCCTATGGTCAACTAATCTTTGACAAAGTAGGAAAAGGTATGCAATGGCAAAAGCACAATCTCTTCCACAAATGGTGTTGGGAAAACTGGACAGCCGCATGCAGGAGAATGAAACTGGACCACTTTCTTTCACCAGACACAAAAATAGACTCAACAAAGAAGACAGACCTAAATGTGAGACAGAAAACCAACAAAATCCTATAGGAGAACATATGCACTTACCTCTTTGACCTCGGCCATAGCAACTTCTTACTAGACACATCACTGGAAGCAAGAGAAACAAAGGCAAAAATGAACTCTTGGGACTTCATCAAGATACATAGCTTCTGCAGAGTGGAGGAAACAATTAACAAAACTAACAGGCAGCCTACAGAATGGGAGAAGAGGTTTGCAAATGGCACATCCAATAAAGGGCTAGTATCCAAGATCTATAAAGAACTTATCCAACCGAAACCCGGATAATCCAGTAAAGAAATGGGCAGAAGACATGAACAGACATTTTTCCAAAGAAGACATCCAGTTGGCTAACAGACACATTGCTCATCATCAGGGAAGGGCAAATCAAAATCATGGTGAGGTACAACCTCACCCCTGTCAGAATGGTGAAAATTCATAACTCAAGAAACAACAGATGTTGGCAAAGATGCAGGGAAAAAGGGGAACCCTCTTGCCCTGTCAGTGGGAATGTAAAGTGGTACAGCCATTTGGAAAACAGTGTAGAGTTTCCTCAAAAAGTTGCAAATAGAGTTACCCCAGGACCCAGCAATTGCACTACTAGGGATTTACCCCAAAGATACAAATGTAGTGATCTGAAGGGGCATCTGCCCCCCAGTGTTCATAGCAGCAATGTTCACAATAGCCAAGCTGTGGAAGGAGCCACGATGTCCTGCAACAAATGAATGAATAAAGAAGTTGTAGTATATATATGCAATGGAATAGTACTTAGCCATCAAAAGAGAAATCTTGCTATTTGCAATGACATGGATGGAACTAGAAGGTGTTATGCTAAGGTAAATAAGTCAATCAGAGAAAGAATTATATGGTCTCACTCCTATGTACAATTTAAGAGACAAGACAGGATTATAGGGGAAGGGAGAGAAAAATAAAACAGGATGAATTCAGAGAGGTAGACAAACCATAAGAGACTCTTAATCCTAGGAAACCAACTGAGGGTTGCTGGAGGGGAGCAAAGTGGAAAATAGGTGATGGACATTAAGGCAGGCATGTGAATATAAGGAGTACTAGGTATTATAAAAGAGTGATGAACCACTGAACTCTATCTCTGAAACTAATAATTTACTATATATTAAATGAATTTAAATTTTAAAAAAGATACAGGAGATATTACACTATCTGACAGTATTTATCCTTTTTATATCTTCCTATTCCACACAGTTTACAGTCTGCACTCCAATCACAATAAATTTCCTGTAATTTCCTAAGTACCTGTGATAATTTATATTATTTCTAATTATTCACTCACTTTCCTCCCACAGGGAGATTATAATCCCTGTTCATTGTCATGGAAACTCTAGTCCTTTAAAAAATACAGAGTACACTTAAGAAACACTGATGTCTACCTCATCAATTTTAGACTTGGCCATGTGACTTCCCTTAGTTAATGCATGTGGGTGTGTTACACATGTCACATCTCAATAGATGCTTTAAAGATGATTGCATGGTTTGGCTCACCTTCTTGCTATTTATGCAGAAGAATGGAAACATTCCACATTGGGCTGCCTTTCTAACTAGGTCCCTGAATAAGAAAGCATGAGAGCAGGGCTCAAACAGCAGTAGTCTCATCGAGCCTTTCTGTTTGCACTCAAGATGTATTTTCCTCTTCCTTCACTAGAAAAATTTCTATTAATACTTCAAGAACTACTGAAATTTCTTTTTGAGGCTTTCCTTCAAGTCAGAATTCATAGCTTTTCCAACACTAATCACATTGTATTTTATAGCACCAGTCAACATTATATTTTTCTTATTTGCATGTATTTTTATCTCTTCAACTATGATTTGACTCTTTGAGGGCAGAAACCATTTTTTAAAAAATCATTTCATGTGGCTAGCCATAATCCTGGCAAATGTTAAAAGTTCCATAATTTGTTCAATTAACAATGCAATGTCTAGGGATCCCTGGGTGGCGCAGTGGTTTGGTGCCTGCCTTTGGCCCAAGGCGCGATCCTGGAGACCCGGGATCGAATCCCACATCAGGCTCCCGGTGCATGGAGCCTGCTTCTCCCTCTGCCTGTGCCTCTGCCTCTCTCTCTCTCTCTCTGTGACTATCATAAATAAATAAAAATTAAAAAAAAAAAACAATGCAATGTCTAATATTGACTAAGGGAATAAATGTTTACCTCAAGCAACCTCACTGATGGGCAGTCTTTCAAAGGAAGGATTTATATGTTGTGAATACATTATGATTAAACATTTTATTTTGCCAATACTTATATAATACTTGCTATGTATTATGCATTGTCACATGTTCTTTAAAAAAAATAACTTTTCTTAATCATCACAGCAACCATCTGAGATAGTCCATACTATCCTAATTTTCAGATCAACTACCCAAAATACAGAGAGGTTAATGTTTGTGCAAGTATTCTGTAACAAAGCAGACATTTAAATCTCAACATCCCAATGTCAGAGCCTATTGGTTCAATTACACATCTCCCAGTAAGTAACTTAGGACCTCAATTTTCTCATCTTTCAAAAGAAAGCCTAAAATTAGATAGGGCCGATGTCAAAGTTTCTGGTACTTAGGGACTAAAATCAAAATGTATTCCAGAAGCAAGAATTTTAATTTTCCAAATAAAATTTTAATTCTGGAATAAATTTGAGGTAACTTTGCCAGTTTCTCATGGGGCCATGCACCTCTGATCGGGGTTAGATGGTGACCCCCACCATCCTACAGGTATAGCCAGTTTGTCTCTTTAGGTTCATATGGCTTCCAAGAACTAAGAAATGGTCTCCAAAAAATGGCCTCTGTTTAGCTACTGAAACAAAAAGATCATACAACTAGTTAGTGAGTATGAAGAATATTATTCAATTTTTTGATGGAATAGCAAAGGTTAAACAGAAAATGAGAAATTTAACAATGTATGTGCTCTAAAAATTCACATATTCACAGATGAATTCCTCATTTGTGTGTGAATATCTCTATATTCCTAAACTGAATATAGATGTGTTCATTTTTCAACATATTTTGAAATAAAGCATAATTGTATTTTATATGTACCCAGAAGCCAGAACATTTGAAAAGTCCCATGCATTAAAAGAAATGTAAGGTCATGGAACTGAGACTATTACTGTTGCCTCCTAGGAAATTAAAAATGTACTAGAGGAAAGAGAAGAAATATCTTGATATTAAGAGAGCACCAAAAAGAAACTGTAATCTGATTTACTTAAATGAGTGTAGGTATCACTTCTGCTCATTGTACACATGTAATTTTCAAGCATACAGTTGTGCAAATCATAAAGACAACTGTAGCAACATATATTTGAGGGATATTTTATTAACTAAAAATAGACTACACAATTCATTTCTTTGTATTCAGTCTACTTTCTATCCTACCAATGTGTGATCTGTCATTTCACTACAAAGAAATTTTACTAGTAATTAGAAGAATGCTATCCATGAAAGCTAACTAGTTAGTCAAATCAATGATATTTTACCCTAGGACTCTAACTCATATTAGGGAGTTGTTAAATAAAATTTCTTTGAAAATTTTTATCTTATTCCATTCACCTCACAGAATTTGGAACATTTTTGCTGTAAGGGTAACCAATACTGAAAACCTCTTTGAGACTTCAATCTTTATCCAAAAGAGACCCATTAGCAGTCATATTTACTTTCATAACAATAACTGGAAACTTGTATTTACAACAAATCTGTATATAAAAAATATATATAAAAACTATGAGTCTATTTGAATATATTTTTTCTTCTTAAATTCTTAGAAAAGGTATATGGAATAGAATTGTTTTCATGTGAGTCATCTCTTCTGCATTACTCCCATAAGTAATCCCTAATTATATACGATGGAGAAGAAATAATCTTAAATATAATTAACAATGAGAACAATGGTGAGTTTGAAAAAAAAAAAAAAAACCCTTTCTATTAAGGTCAATTGTTATCATTGGAATTTTCTGCTTTTTCATTCAAGGACCATTGGAAGACAGATTTTGTATTTCCCTGTCAGCTCATGTTTGACTTTTGCCATTTATATAAATACAATGTAAAAAGTCATAGAAGAGGTAATGGGTGCTTCCAGCTTTTCTGCTAACATAAGAAAGATGCAAGGGCTCTAATATTCCTAGTCATTGACATTTACAACTATGGGTTTGTTTTTAATACAGGGCAGTGAGCAATGTACTTAAGGCCTCAGAAAATGCTTTATGGCATACACTAAAGGTGAATCACTTTTTTAGTAGATTTATTAGCTAGAGGAATTGCAATCTCAAGAGGAAATTTAGCTAGTTTTAACCCAAGTAGTGCTTCTTCCAGTTATTTCCTCTTGAATTCTCAGCAGGACTCAGGCATTCTAAATGTCCTATTCAGGGATCCTGATTTCTTTCCCCCAGCTGGTTTCTGCCACCTTGGGTACTGACAGAGTACTCATTAACAAACTAATTGATTTTTATTAATTATCTGTGGTATAATCTTTCCACTGTTTTCCCCCCTAGTATCTAAGCTTATTAACTCCAAACACACACACACACGCACACACACACACACACACACACCACACCCCATAATTAGTCCTAAAAACTTTGGAATAAGAATGATCTCAAATATACAGATTGATTGCACAAATCAAAATGTTATTAAGAAAAAGTTAGCTATTCCATGTTAAAATGCCACCCAACAAAAATATAGAATTATAAATATTGAACTAAAAAAGAAACAGAATTGAGGAGAATGTTAAAATGACCTTACAAAATAGTTTAAATATTGGTTAAGATAGAATACACAATTTGTTTTTAAATTATAAGAAAACTATGCAAATGGAAACATTTTAGTTGAGAACAAGCTCTTAGCAATTCAAGAGAACATACTCTCAGCACTGCAAAAGAACAGATACACTTCTGCACTGTTTTTCTGAAGGCCGTTCACAATCTTTAATAATATATCAAGATAGGAGTCAACATAAATTACATTATTAAAATATTAAAATCATACGAAGAAATGAAGCTGTGAAAATGTCAAACTAATAGCCTAAGAGGAAAAAAATATAATGGTACCAACTAAAAATATGCAAGTCTTCCCTCTGTCTCTTTCTAGCTGTAGGATTTGAAGCAGGGTCTTTAATTTTTCAAAGCCTCAGTTTCCATACTTGTAATACTGAGTTATTAACAGTAACCATCTTATCAGGTTGTTATGGAACTAATGAAAACGATGCTTAGTACCATTCTTAGCATATAATAAAGGCTCAATATGTGATTCGTGCAACAGTAACTGTCACATTATCCTTTTAGCCCTGTACTTATTGATGTGCATGTATCAACTTTGTAGTTTATTTTATATTAACATTAAAACAAAGATACTCAAAATTTCTAATTTTTTAAAACATTTTATTTATTTATTCATGAGAGACACGGGGTGGGGGGGGGAGAGAGAGAGAGAGAGAGAGAGAGAGAGAGAGAGACCGACAGACAGACACAGGCAGAGGAGCAGGATCCATGCTGGGAGCCCAACCTGGGACTCGATCCCAGGACTCCAGGATCACACCCTGGGCTGAAGGCAGGGCTGAACCGCTGAGCCACCTGGGCTGCCCAAAATTTCTAATTTTTAATCTGCTATTTTCAGACTCACACTCTCAGGATCCAACAAAGATTTTATTATGCTGGTCCCCACTTGCTCCAAACACACAGACTCTTCCTCTATTCTTAATACTAAGAACAGCACAGCTGATTCACATTGATATCTTTAGACTGTCATTAGATACAAATGATCTTTCATGTAAAAGTCTAGGCACTATATTCTCCTCACCAGTCTCATAGCTTTAACCCAAGATGGAGTCCTTATTCTCACCATCACAGTTATCTTCTTTACTGGTTTTCAAATGACTTATGATAAATTTCAAAAAAGTATTCTAATTAGTAAATTTAATATTTACTAAGATGTGTGGAAACATGAGGAAAAACAAGTTGTACAGAATCTAAAACAATGAAGAATTATTTTCCTCTCATAATTCTTCTTTGAGAAAGAGATAGTGCATGTACACAAGCAGAGGGGAGAGGGAGAGAGAGAGCACAGAGTCTGACATAGGGGTTGATCTCTTGACCCTTAGATCATGACTAGAGCCAAAAATCAAGAGTTGGACACTTACGTGACTATGCTATATTGTTCCCCCTCAATAGACTTATCCTATATGTAGGTTTTGTCAAGATATAGACTTTTCCTTTACATTAATTCATGCAACTAACATTGAGCAATTTTTATGCATCAATGTATTATGCAAAGTGCTAAAGATTTTTTTTTCCTTTAAAAATAAGATGCACTAACCCCTCATCAGAAAAACAGGATTGATAAGCACTGTCATAGAGTTATGGAGGATTAAACACTGGATTTACCCAAATCAACTTTTCAAAATAGAGAAAGAAAACCGTCAAACAGGGAAAACCTAGTGGCAAATAATCCTGGAACTTCCTATAGGAATGGTCTGATTCATTTTCACACAGAGAAATAAATGTTCTATCTAGAGAGTCATAAGAAGAAAAGAAAGAAAAGAAAAGAAGAAAAGACAGAAGAAAGAAAGAGAAAGAAAAGAGAACAGAAATAGAAAAGAAAAAGAGAAAGAAAGAAAAAAGAAAAGAAAGAAAAAAGAAAAAAAAAAGAAAAAGAAAGAAGAAAGAAAAAGAAAAGAAAGAAAAAGAAATAAAGAAAGAAAAGAAAAGAAAGAAGAAAAGAAAGAAAGAGAAGAAAAGAAAGAAGAAAAAAAGAAAGAAGAAAGAAAAAGAAAAGAAAAGAAAAGAAAAGGACATAAGGCCTACCATAAAGAGCAACAAAATCTCTCGAAAGACCGATGAGACATAAGAAAGAAATCAAGGGAAAGAAAGAAAAGAAAGAAAAGAAAGAAAGAAAAGGAGCATATTTGGGAAAATGTGCCCAGAAAGAGGATTTATTTAATGGAGAGATGAAGGAAGAAGAGCTAAGAAGTAAAATATGGTATTTACAATTGAATATATATGCCACAAGAAGCTGGTGTTTTATGTTGTTGTGTGGTGGCACTTTACTTTTTTTGTGGATCCATATCTACTGACCCTTTTCCAAAAATGTACATATCTATATATTTATACCCACACTTTGTCACTTACTGTTATGGAGTTCCATGGACACCTGAAACCTATTTGGTGGCCCAGATTACGTGTTCCTACTTATGCAATAGGAACCCAGACAGATTTTTAATCACTGGAACAAACTGTTTTCATGATGTCTTCATCACTGGAGCAAACTGATTGCATGGTGTCTTTGGGAAATATTCCGGTTGCCATGAAGGAAGAACAGTAGATTAGAGAAGAAGTTCACGTCCGAGAGATAAGTGAAGAGGCTATCCTAATGGCCCAATTAGCAAAAATAAGGACATTTAGCTAACTTAGCTATCTATCCTTCCCAAGTACCTTTGTCACCTCTACATGCATTGTCAACCCATTGATACGTATGCATCCTCAACTAAGATGCAAGATCTTCCACTCCAGACAAGTTAGTAGGTTCTTTAGACAGAATGCTTTAATGAAGTTTAGAAATCAGTAACGAATGACCCAAGAATCAGTTATCAGAGAGATTTCTTGGTAGTGGTAGAACTTGGCAACGAATTAGAAGTAGGGAGCAAAGCAACAAAATTAACTAAGAATAATTCCAATGTTTATAGCCTGGAGATAAAATACAGGGTGAGGATTAAATTTTGCTAGATAATATAAATTTTACTTTTCAGATGCAGGATTTACACCTGTTCTGGTGGAAACACAGATAACATGTTCAAGAGAAAAGCAGATTCAAGAGAAATAGAATCTGCCATTACCAGCAAATGAACAGTAGATGATGTACTGCCGGTGGATGAGATCCTGTAGGGATCAATGAGAAGAGAAGCACATATACACACACAAACAAACAACAAACAAAACCAGAAACCCTACAAATTATCTTTTCTTTGCAGATAGAAAAGATGCAGCCAAAAATAGAAAGACTGAGCAAGAATAGCCAAAGAATAGGAAGAAAATGATGAGCAGAACCAAAGAAATCCAAAAAGTAGTGGTGCTTTTCCCATTGTTAAGTAAATTAAGAACTATAGTCTAAAAAGAATGAAAATGATTGGCATTATATTTCATTAACTTTGTTCTAAATATTTACTTCTGGAGGAAAGGTAAAATTAAGTGAAAAAGTATATATGCACAGTATTTTGCATAAAATATGAAGTGTGTCATCAAATAGTTTTAAGGCTCAACTTTGTAAACCCAAATTTTTGCTCTTGTATCAAGGTTATCATATTTTTTTCAATAAAAAATAGTGGTAGGAAATTAACACTATAATCAAAGAGGATATATAAACAAGAAGCACAACTCTCAGTGCTATGATGAGGTCCAAAGGGGTTTGTGTTTTGTTTTACCAAATATAAATTGAAATTAAAATACACACCTACACCTCTTCCAACTGCGCTAAAATTTTCATACACACAAAGAAAAGGAAACAAGTCTTTAATAACAGACAGGGAAAGCAACAATATACTTAGAAAAGGCTATGTACCTAACATCAAAATACTATAACAATTTTGTAAGATGTTAGTAAGATTACTGTGAAATCTACAAATTTTTATTTGTGGTATTCTTGAACTTCCACTTACTTCCTTGCTATGCATGTTTCCTCTGTGATAAACTGTGAGATTTAATGAAGTCCTGCTAATAGGAATAAGCTCAAATCCTGGTGAGAATCAGAATAGCAAAGAGGAAAATCAATGATTGTAACTAGTTAGTGCTTTTGAAAAATGTTCACTTGGGCAGGGAGCAAGGGAATTAGAGATCTACCTTTGTGCTTTTATCCTTGTAGGTCAGTTAATAGTCCTATCACAGGTCCAATAGGATCGGATTGTATTTTATGTATGAACACTCATCAAGTGATCTATTGCTATTGAAATTCTAGCACCACATTTTGTTCTTCACTGTGCTTAATTTGAAAGTAAATTCACTACTTATAAAAACAAGCTATTGACAGTGATTGAATGCCCACAAAGACATCTGTTTACCTGTTTCTCTATGCATCCCCAGTTCCAGACATCAACATTTAAATGAAAGGGTATTCTAGTATTTTAAGAGAGAAACAAAGTAAATGCAATAGTCATTTATATGCCACCTTATAGTGCAAGCATTTTCAGTGACACTGAAATAAATAATTTAATAATTATAAATCATAATTGTATAATGATTTAATAATTTTAATAATAATTTAAAAATAATAAATTTTCTCCTTTCTATTTAACAACAGACACCATAACAGACCTAAAATTCAGCGACCTGGGGGGGTACTTCTTAAGCTAAGAGTGATAACTAAATTATTTCTGTAAAGGATTTGTCAAGAGATGAAAACATTCTGACCCCAATACCACAAAGTCAACTTCAGAAAGTCAAAAAGGATTGCCTTAGATCTCCCTGACATCTATAAGGCCCTTCTCTGCTTTCTCTGCTCCCCAGCAGTATGGTGGCTGCAATCCAAGCGGTGGAATTATTGTCCTGCACAGCTCATCTTCAAAGTAGATGACCATGATATAATTTTAGTATCCAGGATGTCAGCCAATTCCAATTACCTGTGACATCACAATCCAGTGCCATTTTAGGCACACTGCAATTGTTCAATTGGTTTTTGTTGTGGTGGTTTTTTGTTTTGTTTGTTTTGCTCTTCATCTTCTCAGGAAGGAGAAAGCTTGTCCAGGAACTAGTAATTACAAGGAATAAACATAGTTTTGAAGGCAGCATATATATATTAGACACACACGTATTACATATAATCTATGTTTTATAATGAGTATTTTGTGTATCAATATGAAACTCAAAATACACTTGAATAGTTGTTTAATACCAGATTCATTTTCTTTCTTTACCAGACTAGATCAGCTATGTCCTAATAGCTAGGATCTAGAAATTCTACTTACGGTAATATATCTAAGAAAGAGAGATGAAACAGAAGGATATGAAACAAAGTAGCCATAGGAAAATTAGTGCATTTACTATTAGCTTTAATGTCATTTGAACTGCGAAAAAATTCTATAATTGAGGGAAAGTCTGTTCTAACTCGTTTTGAGGTAGAATTAGAATTTTAAACATACCAAAATACTCTAGAAATAGAATTCTTAATAAATTGAAAAAAAATTCTAAAGCTACTTAAAAGTGTCAAGACAATGAGTTTGAGTTGAAGGTCTATAGAAAACTCATGAGTAGGAATATATTAAACATAATGCTATCAGGGAAAATGGACTGGACTCATAAGACTTACACTCTATTTTTGTTCCAATTACATGATCTTGGGTAAATAACTTCATTAAAGGTATAAAGTACTTTAATTTGTTTTAAATTATTTTTTTCTAGATGTATAATTTCATATATGCTAAAATAATATTTGGAGTAAAACTTACTTCGTAAAGTACTAACTTTTAGGTTGTAAATTACAATGTTTACCCTATTTATACACATTTATATATATGGTTTTCCTGATAATATTCGACTATTGCTAAGCGCAATTCACTTAGGAAAAATGAGCAAAAACGGATTTGCCAAGAAGGAATTTTCAAATATTTGATACCTATAAAAATGTCAGTGTTTGCATAGAACTGCTAGAAATGTAAAAGGTGATTTTTTCCATGCTCTAAGACTTTATTTTTATCACTTATTAGTGATAAACTATTCGTATGGTAACATGCACTTCTACAGTTCTGTAAGTACACTGGCATTTAGGGTATCTGTATAGACCAGTTGAAATAAAAGCTTATTGTTTTTTCTTTTTAGTAGGCATTAAAATACTTAGCCATTTTAGTCCACAATGGAAGAGAAAGAATATCAAGTCTGATGCATTGAATTCCAAGCAAGCAAATATAATCTGTTACACATGAACAGTGTAAAGGGGATTGATTAGGGTGTGGAGGTACCTGTGAGTGTGGTTTGGAAGAGGGGGGAAAACAAGTAAGGGCACATATAAATTTTTTATAATGGATTTGTGAAATGCCATCTTAATGTATTAAGCAGGAATATTTTTAAACCAAATTCTAAGGTAACAATTTAATTTTCATCAAGTAACACTGCTGCTCAGAGATCTCCAAGATCAAACGTCCATCAATTTTATGAAAGGTTCTGTGTACAATGGATGGATTCCAGAGATTTAAGCCACTCTTCCTGTTAGAGACTTTTGGAGTCACTCCTATTTTTTTAATACCTAAATTTCCAATTTAGTCCACCAGATAGAAAATATATTGACCCAAAACTGAAATAAATCCCTTGTGAACACTTTCCATAGCCTTCTTCAAGAACCATGTAGCTAAAATTCACCTTAACAAGGATTTGGCCACAAACATTTGTTCCTTACACAAATAATCCAAATAATAAAGTTCATGATTACAGACATGTGACTCTATTCAGCTTTTTGACTTAATACTCAAAGCAACAATTTGTTTTTGCTTAACTTTTTTGTACATTAAAAATGCCACACTTTTGATATTCTTTTAATTGGTGTATTTTCTTCCAAACCTCACAGCTCAAAGAGTACCAAAACATAAATATTAGGATCATTCGTCTTAGATTGTTTACAATTGAATATGTTAAATTATTATTGTTTTTATTAAATTCTTTCACTCAATGTCAGAATAACTTTTTCTTATGTACAGCTATGTTAGATTTAATTATTAATAGCATAGTATTTTCGGAGGCAATTATAAATTTGATTTCCTAGTCAATTAATGTAAGAATGAAACATTCTTTAAAAAATATTCTACAGTTTAAGAAGAAAGTCATTACTTTTATCAAATAGTTAAAGAGAAAATTAAGACACCTGTATTTCAAGAACAGGTTTTAGAAACTGGTTAACAGAAATTTAAAAATCTGTTGTTTCCTAGTTATTTTGCCAACCAATTTAAATAATGAAAAATAGGACAATATTTTATAAAAACATATGATTTAGAAAAGTACTAAAAGTAATAATGGGTGAGAAAATAATGGGGGAGAATAAAATCTATAGAAGGAAAGAAAACTAAAATTAAATGTCTCCTAGGAAATATCCCGGTCAAGTCAATTGTATCTATCTATATCTTGTTTTATAGTATAAGCCAGGCTGAAATTTTATAATGAAATGACCCTGACCTGAAGCCTCCTTTGTAAATGACTAGTGCCTTAATTATTTGCATCTGTGAACTCAAATGAACATACTTAAGGATATATCAATATGCTCATAAATCATCTGCAGGCGATAAGTAGTCCAACATAGATAATTAGAGAATTTACGGAAGGCTTACTCCCTCTGTTTATCTGCTTATGACATTTGCGGTACAGCCCTAACAGCAGGATAATTACTAGATTTATTCATCAAACAAAATCACGCCTTCTGGGAATGCACAGTGACTCCGGTTTTAGGACTAATAAAGACATTTTTCACCAAAACTCAAGTACTAATTTGCTCAATAACTAGCTGCAATAAGCTTTTATGGAAGCACTCAAAGAAAAGGCTTGGCACCAGAGGGCAGATAATTAAAGGTGCAGTATCCCTATACAAAAGGATCTGAACAATTCCCTGACCATATTAAAATTTAATTGTTGAATGTTAATTGAAAAAAAAAAATAAGTCGCTTCTGTTCTCTGCGTTTCAGTAATTATTCTCCTCAGATCAAAAACCTATCTGTACGTCTAACAAAAGAAAACCTAAAATAAAGTGCTCTCAACACTTGTCATAAACTACCACAGCAAAATTAAAAATTAGGGATTTTTCCCCATAATCGTTATCTTATATGAAGCTAGTATGCATTTGCTTTCAATTCTCTCCTCCAACCCGTGTCTCTCTTCCTCCATCCCTCACCCACCAACAGAGCAGTTATAATCAGGTTGTTTCATTAAAAGTTTCAACAACTTTATAAATGATAATACCCCAGAATATGTTAGTTATTTGAAAACTTAAGTATTCCTTAACTTCATTTTTCCGCGTGTAATTTTTTTGCAATATTTTTTCTAGGATTTCTCTTCTGTATCCAAAGGGAGCTACTTCAACAAGAAAGCATTCTTAACCAAACACATGGCACGTTAATTAGGTAAAGGGATCCCTACTTGGCTTGTCCACACACAATGTTGCTTCTCAAGGAAGTGAATAATTGCAGTTCAATTCTACATATTTACACCACCATTCTGATAAAAATAGTAATTACAAAGTGTTTTTAAAATGTTTCCACATGGGACAGTTAGGGTGTTCCCAGAAGCTAAGCTTTTGCACTCTACCAAAAATCAGAAATCCTCAGGCCCTTGGGCTCACTTTCTGCTGCAGGGGAATGATGAACTACACAAAATGCAGACTTTTAAACTCATATTTAATTGTTTAATGTCATGGCTCTTGGTAGAGCATTGTTGCTTGAAAAATAAATTGGGTAATTCAATTAAATGGCTACAGAAGATACATCATATCAGATGTAGAAAGGCACTAACCCCAGCTTGAACTTGACGTCCCACATCGCTTCACTTATTTGACAAATGGATTCTTGAAAATAATTGAAACACATGGCTGCCAGCATAGGTCAATAATACTTTTTTGCCATTCAGCCTCTTAACAGCTTCCATTTTTTCTTGCACTGTGCCATTCAGGGCAAAGATTGCATTTGCCTGGTAAATCATGCAAGCATTATTACTAAAATGGGACTAAATGCAATGAAAATGGACTACATAAAAGTAATGGCACTTAAGTAAAAGGAAGACCATCTACCAGGGCAAACACTAAATGTCAGAGTTAAATACTATATGACATTACTTCCATTACAAGCTCATATTATGCACATAAGAAAGCAAACTCAGTAACTACAGCTGCATACTACATTTTGATGTTGTTAACCAATGTTTTCAAAGAAACTACTGTTAACCCAGACTTAAAGCAGAGCCACATACGTGCCATTTCAAACTTTCTCCCATATCTTTAGGTAGAATATCACATTTAGGCAAAAATTGCATCACTTCCTAAATTTTCCATTGAACATCAACAGATCTAAAGGCTGATTCTAAGGCTTTGTAACGCAGGAGGAAAAACCTCAACTAGAAACCAAGAATTTTAACAGTACTGTCTGCATAAAAAGGTTTTGAAATGGAGGGGGAGCACAGGGGAGAGAAACGTGTGCTTTAGCCTAGATGATACAAGCAGGAAGTATTTTAATTCTCAAATTCCAATTTTATTGTGTTATACACTCCAAATGGTTAAGAGGGAGCTAATACATAAAGCAGAATATGAAGATCCAAGTAGAAATATTTTTTCTTGTTTTCCGGACACTGGAACCAGACACTAACAATTTCTTAGTGTTGCTCGTTTAGTGTTTGGTGTGGTTTTTGTTAAGAAAAGGTGTCCTAGTTTCTTAATGTTCAGACTTTCAATTATTTCACAACTAGGCAATACTGCTTAGAGATAAAAATTCAATCACAATGTCTAGGATTGACTCCTGCCTCCACCCCTCTGCTATGAGCAAAGTACTCAATCTTTTTATGCCTCAGTTTTCACATCTGTAAAATGAAGATAAAGATAGTTCTCACTCTCATGAGTTTCTAAGAGGATTAGTGTTTAATGTAGTACCTAATAATAAAGACTTAATAAATATCTTCAGGCATCGTATACAGAACGTATGCATCAATCATAAGACTTTCTGAAGACAAGAGATGTTCTTGAGTGAATGCTAAGCATTTCGACACTTGAGTCCAACTTAAACATTCTCAGGTCATGTTTGACTTTTTTCACCCTTTCTAAATCATAAAGCTCTTTTAACTTTCATTTCATTGATCAAACTGTCTTTCCTTTTGAAATGCTAACTCCTGGAAGTTATACTACAACTATCAACATCCATTGATCTTAACCCTCGGATGAACCCAGTTACCTTCTAGGAGCTAACTGTGCCTTTTCAGGTTCTCAAAGTTTTCTAGACAACTCTTCTCCAATTGAGGGTATTAAGTACTAGGAAAGCAAACTCTTCGGGCTGCTTAAGAATGATTAGGGTCTACAAAACTTTTTTTTTTTTTTTTTAGTCACTTATTTTTTTTCTTTTCCTTTGTAGCAGCCCCTGCCACTGCCACCATTGCCATCACCACCATCCTTCAGCTCCAACACAGCCATCCCTTGAACCTACTGAGGCTAAGCATGTGTTTGTCAGATTAGGAGGGAAGAAGGTAGAAGGTAGATTTCTGGGAGAAATTTACATCATCATTACTGCTTCTGCTGGTTTAGGTTTTACAAGATTTTGGTTATTTAAAAAAGTAATCTAGTCAAGAAAAATTTAATAGATCTATGGAGGTAAATTTCAAAACTTTTGGTTTGTCTTGTGTTTTCAGTGAGCTAAGGCTTTGTTAAAAAACTGATACTCAAGAACCCTAAACATTGGAGTGAGGAGAAAATAGAGTGGTTTTGACAGAACTATTCTTCAAATAATATAAAAGGAAAAAAAGGTTAAAAAATAGCCAAAACTGCAGAGAGAAAAGATCAATCAGAGAAGATACAAACTATTGCATGTTTCAACAATCACAAGGATATTGATAGATTATGGAAAACAATTGAAATGACTAAGATTCACAGATTTCTATCTACTATTCAAGTGTATTTGATGAAATCAATTTAAACTTATTAAAAGTAGTAAAATCCTACTATATTTATCTTCATACATAAAATGTAGAATTTAGGGATTTATTTACCTTGTATTGAAATATGACTGCCTCTGTGCTATTCACTGATTACTATGATGGAATTTACTTTTCATATTTATTTTGCAAAATACTAATTCCTCAAATTTAAAAAGGCACCTGGGTGGCTCAGTGATTGAGCATCTGCATTTGGCTCAGATTGTGGTCCTGGGGCCCTGGGGTCAAGTCCTACATCAGGTTCCCTGCAGGGAGCCTGCCTCTCCCTCTCCAGGTCTCTGCCTCTCTCATAAATAAATAAATAAAATCTTTAAAAATAAAAAAAAAAAAAAGCAAGGGCACTTGTATGTACACTCACAAAAATTAAATATATTTCATTCAATTCTAAAAGGACACTCACAAAAATAGATGATGTGCATTAAAACAGATTCTTGCCGTAAAAAAAGTCTAACGGGAAAATTTGCTGGTCCAGGCGTTTGATTTAGGCTGAGTATTTCAAAATTCTCAAAGCTTACTTTTCTCAATTAAGGATTATGGAAACAATCCTGGTAAGCCTAAAGGGTATTGAATTGTGCTTGTAGAACATTAAGCAAACATGGGTATCTCCAGATTCACAAAGCTCCAATAAAAACCATGTGTATGTAATTAGATCAATCAACAGGAACCATTATGAAATATATGTCAGAGGAAGGCTCATAACAAGCAGCCATATAGAGAGCATTAACTCTATCCACCTAAGGCCTAATTCACTCAATAACAGACATCACTTAAATCTATAATGGTATTAAATCTATTAATAGTGTGTGAGTTAAGTATTTTTTAAAAACCAAGCAAAACAAACAAACAAAAACAAAAAGCATAGGCAAACAGTTTCAATTTTAATATACTTTGCACTCATAATTGACAAAAAAAACATGGGGTTTTTACAAGATAAATGGAGTATTTTCCAATGAATTTTTTTTCTAAACAAAATACTAAATCGCCACTTGTGAAAAAAAATAGACCTTAAACCAAAAGAATGATGTGGTATGAACATCAACTTTAATTTTAAAATTAGACAAAAAGTAAAAATCTAACTACATTAACAAACCAAGAGCTACTAACTCAGCTCTAAACTCCTTTTGAGTCTTGTGGCTTATATACTCTAGGAGATAATCGAACAATGAAAATAAGGCTTTGTACCACTTCTTCCAGAATATTACAATATTTGTGAGCTCTCATGGAAATAAAGTTGCAAAGTAAACATATCTGTTCATAATAGTGAAAGGACCCCTTGAATAGATATCAATATAACTCCAAAAGCTCAATGATTTAAACATATACCTACCTTGATTTGCTAGTGCTGCCAAAATCCAGTCTGCATGTTTGGTTTCTTCGGAGACATCTCCCCCAAGGCTCACAGATGGCCACCTTCCTGCGGCTTGTTCACACAGTCTTCCTTCTATAGGGACGCGCATGTCTGTTTCGTAAAGATTTCTTCTTACAAGGACACCAGTTATATTGGCTTAAGGCCTACCCATGTGATCTCATTTCACCTTAAATGTCTCTTCGGAGCCCTTCTTTCCAAACAGAGTCACATTAAGGAGTACTAAAGTGTTACCAACTTAGGAATTTTGGTGACACAATTCAGCCCCTAACAATCCCTTTAACAATTCATTACCCATTTTTATTTTTAATACAGTTAAAAATATTTGCACTGATTATTTTGGTGAATATTACAAACACAGTGGCTGTCAAACTAAAGTGTTTGTCAGAATCATCTGGAGGGCTTGTTAAAACACAATGGCCTCCAGTCCCAGAGTTTCTGATTCATGGGATATGGGATGCACCTTGACAATTTACATTTCTGATGAGTTCCCAGGTGATGCTGATACTGCTAGGTAGGTGACTACATTCTGAGAACCACCGATTTAGAACCTTCCAAAATTATTTTTATAGCCTTAGTATAACTTTAAAAGAAAATTACTTAAATTCAGATAAAACCACATAATTCCACTGAAATGTGAACTTTATATAAAGTAAATGGTGAGTCATGATCATAAATTGGTGCATTAGGAAGCATATCTAGGTATTTTTTATTTATTTATTTATTTATTATTTATGATAGTCACAGAGAGAGAGAGAGAGAGGCAGAGACATAGGCAGAGGGAGAAGCAGGCTCCATGCACCGGGAGCCCGATGTGGGATTCGATCCTGGGTCTCCAGGATCGCGCCCTGGGCCAAAGGCAGGCGCCAAACCGCTGCGCCACCCAGGGATCCCATATCTAGGTATTTTTAAGTACAGCTGAATAGCTATAATTTGAAATATGTTTTCTCCCTTTTTTAGCCATTTCTCATGAAGCATTTTTTAAAGCAATGTTACGCTGAAGAAGAAAGAAAGATCATTATTAATTAAGAGAGAAATCCCTAAGAATAATTATTGGAAGATAGCTAATGATTCATTTTTTGACATACATAACTTACTATGGGAGGAGAGTAAAATCGCATTCTTCATTCAGTCACTAAAGATGGTCTACTCTGCTTAAAGCCCACACTGAGCACTGCTGGTCTGCTTAATGAGCAGATGAAAAATTCATCCCACCTATAAGCTTCCACTCTGAAAGGGAAGGTATGATCAGTTGACAAAAAGCTGTAATGGTAAGTCCAAAAGGAAGTAGAGATGAATTTTCTTCAAGTCAAACAAAAAGTCAGAAAAAAATATAGTCGATTTGGATCTGTGTTTTGAGATAAATGAAGATGGAAGGAAAGAGAAGTTCAGATGGAGGGATCACCAAGGCAGCTGCACAGAAGAAAAAACTCATGGAGGAAAATACCACACAGAAGAAAGTGTTAGTTTATTGAAAAAAATCCTGTTTGACTTTAAAATAGAATTTCATAGGCCTGTTAGAGAAAATTGCTTTCAGTCTACCTCAAGTCAATTTGAGCAACTCTAAACACAGCAGCTACATGCAGAAAACCTGATTAGCTTTGTCTCTTAACATCTGTATTTTAATCATTGTAAATAAGTTTGATTTGTATTTACATGAAGATGGAGTGAATGTATGAGTTACTAACCTTCAGCTTCAATAGTCTGAGGAATAAGGTATGTACTAGGTTAGCATAGAATGATTTGTATAAAGTTATTAGAGGAAAATATTATTTCATTTGATCTAAAGTATTTATAAATTATAATTATGATTTTATAATCTATAATAATGAGAAAAGTCTGAATTAATGAGTGGATATGAGAACAGTGAGAACTCTGTTCCATTATTTATATCTAATCAACTTTTATTGATTACTTTGATTACAAGCACTTGAACTCTTCTTTAAAATGGGCCAATTCTCAGTTTATTATGCCATTTTGATAGACATTGAGAAAGGTACATGTTATTGCTCTGAATTTATGCTGTGGCATTGGGATTATCATAAAGACCACTATCAGGTTAAAATCAAAGAATTTTCATTTCATTTTCCAAGTCTGGATAGTGTCATGGGTCCCCATTAAACTGCAAGAACTTATTTTCCACCAGTAAAAAAACAACAACAATAAAACCTGGAACACATTATTATTACAAATAACACTCTAAACAGAGATTTCTTTAAAATGCATAAAATTAACATGGGAAAGGAATTTGCATACATAAAATAGATTGACTCCAGAGGAGTAAAAATATGTGACAACACAAGTACACAAATATCAAAATACCCAAAAGTATAGGTGTTAACTCTGCTTCTTCATTCCTTGGCAAACCTGTATGGGAGGAAATGAGTAAAATTACCATATAGAGTGATTACTATTTATATAATTACATATAGTTAAAACAGCTCAATAAATAATTTTGAATCCTACCATCCTACTATATTACAGCATTTTCATGAGGGTGGTCGCAAGGATCCCCTCAACTATCCTTGAGAGTAGTCTCAAGGATTTTAAATACATACGCACACATACACATCTGTATCCTGTGCTCTGTGCTCATATCTGTCTTCTTTTCTCCCCCATTTTACAGCCAAAGATGACATTTTTAGTTTCCTATTGCTTCTAGCAACTAAACACAACACTAACATTTTATCTTAAAGTTCTATAGGTTCCAAGTCCAAAATAGCTTTCATCTTGACTAAAATTCAGGTGTTGGCTGGACTTTCTTCTTCTGGAAGCTCTTGGGATTCGTTTTTCTAGAGCTTTCCCAGATTCCTTAACCAGCCATCTCATTCTTCAGCAAAACCAGCAAGTCATGCTTTTGCCTTCTCCTCCCAACATCACATCTCTTTGGGACTCTCCTGAGTTGCTTTCCTCCTGATAAAGACCCAGTGATTACACAAGACAAATTCAGACAATTCAGGATTATCTTCCCCTCCCAAGATTCTTTTTTTCCCTTACTTTTTGACCTCCTTGATCCATTTCTTCCACTTCTTAAATTAAGATTTGTAACTTATCCCCATTTGCAATGCAAGCAACATTCACAGGTGTTCAAGATTAGGATGTACCCATCTTTAGGGATCACTGTTACACCTACTAGAGGTAACATAGTGCTTTACGTTTTCTCAATTTCCTCAACTCCTCCTGATGTAGTCCTTAAACTACTGCAATTACACTTTTGCCTGAACCACTGGTCTGATACTGTCCTTATCAAGATCACGAGGATATCTTGCTGTTGAATGTTCAAGGCCTGTCCTTAACTTCTTTGGCTACTGTCTTTAGCTTTTATTGGTACATTCCTCTTCAAACTCTTTCCCTCAGCTTTCATGTTGCTCTCTTCTTTCCTCCAAACTGCTCTTCATTGCTCTTCCAGAATTTCTTTCACAAACTCCTCTTCCTCTCTTCTTGCAGTGCTGGCTGTGGTCCTTTAGTTTGTCCTAACTCTCTCTGTTTTCTTTGAGTCCTATAATCTCACCTGTGACTAAATCTTCTATATGGATCAGTCCCTAATCTCTGTCATTTAGATCATTCTCCTGAACTCTGTGGTCCAGCTACTTGTCTATTTGTAGGACCAAACAAAACTAACATGCTCAAATGTAGATAATTATTTATGGGAAACAATCCCTACACCTCTCTTTCTTTCATTCTCTATTTATTTCTACTAATGACAATATACTTTTCCTGGTCGCCAATCCAGAAAATGGGAAATCATTCTTGATAACAAATCTTTCTTCTTTTAAACCTCATGTATAATCCTGCCACATAATTACTGAGTTCTTTGCTTTAATTTTTAAATATTTATTGACTCTAATTCATCTTCAGCATTCTGAGTCACTGCCTTACCCCAGGTCATAGTCATTCTTGTAAATTCCACATTCTCCTAACTAGTTCTTTCTCTCTGACGTGTGTAAGCCCATCCTCCACACTACCACCAAAACAATCTCATACGTAGATAAGACAAAGTCACACTGTAAAAGTATTAATTCTCTCTTTCCATTTCCTATCATCCAGTTTCTTGGGTCCATGGAACTATTTGCTTTTCTGTGCCTCCTTGTTAATCTACTTTCAGTGCTTCTCTCTGATTACCTTGCTCTTCATTCTGCTTTTAGGAATGCTTTGAAGTTAAATGAGATAACATTAGAAAAGTTCACAGCATGATTTCTAGAATAGGGGAAAATAAACATTCAATAAATAAATATTAATTCCCTCTTGTCTCTTTCCCCTTCCTCCTTCCTTTCCTAGAACTCTGCTTATAATCCTTCTGATCACTGAATATTAGAGGTTCAACCAGTTAAATTTTGATCTAGTGGCCATTGGCCATCCAGAAGTCAGGGAAAAATTCTATACATTTCTCCTCCTTCAGATTTTATGAACAACATTTATTATTCCTAAGGATGGAATGCCAATGGAACATTCCACCAACTCCTCAAGAATTAAAATCCCAAACTATCAAGCTAATAAACAAGCTAATAAGCCAATTTTTCAGCCTCCTCAGTTTAATTAAACGTTTTATTCTCTTTTAATTTCAGTCAGATGATCTATATTAGGACCACCGATATACCATGTAGCAATACCATACAAACATGATTATTATATATACACATGAAAAGGAAATTTCCACTCATAGAAGTTTTCCAGTGTTTTATATTTAAGAGTTTCTGCCACTTTTAAAATACAGCATTTTACTCCTTTCTATCTAACCTGTACTTTGAGAACTCCAAAGTCCACCAATTAAACTTCTACATCATCTTACTTCCAATCGTTTCCCATCACCTCCACCATCTCCATCCTAGTCTACTTGCAGCCTACAAACTTTCTGCAACCTAGCAACCAGAATTATCCTTTTATAATATAATGCAGACTTCATCATTCCTCTGCTTCCTAACACCCTCCGGACAAAAGCCATGGTTTTTGCACAAGGCTTCCACGGCTGACAGGACTCCCCCTCTGGTTACTTCTACTCCTTCTACTGATGTTCCTGCTCTCCTTGCTACAGCCCCTCTGGTCACCTGCCTCAAACATGCAGGCACATCCTCCTAGGTGAGTGCATTTATCCACTCTTCTGCAGAAGGATGGTTTCCTCTCCTCCATCGGGGCTGTTCCAGTGTCACTTTGTCATCCCATCCTTCTCAGACCATCCTATTAAAATCTGAAATGCCATATTTTCTTTCCTGCTTCATCCTTCTCCCTAGTCTGAACATTTTTAATTTTTTAAATATGTCTACTTCCTTCTTATTATAGTGTGAAGGCTCTGAGGACAGGGGATTGTCATTTTTGCTCACTGCACCCCAAAAAGTGCCTGATACATAGTAGATGCTTAGTAAGTGTTGACAGAAATAAAAGTTTCTGTAAGATTCTTTGGAAACCATCAGACCTTCACTTTCACTTGACATCAACTTTTTTCAATTTATTTTTGTAACTTTGGTAGGCATGGACAGTTTATCAGGATGGCACAGATAAATCTAATGGGAAAGAAATCAACTTCACACCTCATATTTTTGCCCAGAGCTCTTCTTCAATGACATTGTACTAATAGTATAATCTGGGGATTCGGGGCCAGAGTTTAAAAATAAAGTTAGGAGGCATAAGGTATGGGCAGCCCTGGTGGCTCAGAGGTTTAGTGCTGCCTTCAGTCCAGGGCAGGATCCTGGGGACCCAGGATTGAGTCCCAGATCAGGCTCCCTGCATGGAGCCTGCTTCTCCCTCTGCTTGCGTCTCTGCCTCTCTCTCTCTCTCTCTGTCTCTGTCTCTGTCTCTGTCTCTCATGAATAAATAAATAAAATCTTTAAAAAAAAAAAAAAGAAAAGAAAGCATAAGGTCAGTTCTGTAGATATATCTGGGTACTTCTGGGACAAAGGCCCCCAACAGAAAGGATATTTTATGCTTTTGTTCAAACAAGGATAAACAAGGATTTTTCAGAAATCTTGATGGTATATGAATTACAATATTTTGAGCCAATAAAGTAGTAAAAACTTGCTACAGGGACTTTCCATAAGGGAAGATAATCATGTTATAGGTCTTAAGACATTTAACACCTAATGTTACATCTGCATACAAAGAAAAAGTAAACTTCTTCATGAATCTTTATAACGCAAAATATTTAAATGTTTTTGCATACATTTTTCTCTGTACGAAACTATTTTTGAATTATAGAAGGGATTTTTTTCATGGGTACTATATAAAATATTTCTCTACTATAAGTAATAGTCAACTTCTATGTAATATCCCCTGCAGTACTCTTTCTATATGTCCTTTGAGGATGTCACTCAAATATATTATGTAGGTTATATTAAGAGTCGGCCAATCATAATTACTCATGTGTGCCTTTCTTTCACAATTTAGTGGCACAGATTTTTGTTTCCTACATAAAACCAAAGTATTATTACAGGTAAACTAATATCTGAACAAAATGAAACTTCCATCCTTGAAGGTATGTTAATTGGCAAAATTTAATTCAACAATTAATATCAAAATTTTTTTTTAGTTTATTAAGAGCCAGATTCAAAGGAGTTTGAGACCAAAAAAAAAAGGGAGGGGGGACCCTAATAATGACTAAAGTGGCTTTTATAGGTCACTTAACAGACTATAGAAATTTTCAATCCTTCCCCGATCTTCTAAGAAAAACAAAATTAATTAATTCTCTCTAGGCAGTCAGGAATCTATATAATTTCTTAAGTATGTAAGCAATACAACTCACATTCACTGGCTCTACTTCTGTCTTAGATTTTTGTTTTGTTTTGGTTTTGTTTTGTTTTCCTAGAACTATATGTAGTGTACTAACCTAATCACATGGACATAATAGTATTCTTCTGTAAAATTACAAGACTTCTTCTGTAAAATGTAAGGCTTCTCATGAGGATACACTCACCTAGATATTTGACTCTAATAGCTATCTGTAGAAGATTTTTATGCCATCTTCTACAAAATTACCCAAATATGTCCTAAAATGTTTACTGAATTCAAACTCCAGTTGCTGAAAAATCTAGAATTAAGTATCTTTATGGAAAAGATTGTGAAAAAGTAAATATATAATACCATGGTATTTAATGGGATTCTGAAAGAAGGTGGCTGAGCTGAGCTCAACACAGCCAAATCATCAGCTTCTATGCCATAAAATATGAAGAAAAAAATTTAACTCTACCATCATTCCCTATCCACATTCCTTCTCTAGCTGCTACAGTATATGGGGGAAATAGCAGAAGCTGATAGAATCTAGTGCCCTTATGAAGCTGGAGACCTCCAAACTGTCTCTCTATATCCTGCTTATGTAGCAACATTCTCGAGTTACAACATGGTACGAGTAAAAGATGCAGAAATTCCTCAGCCCTTGCCCATTACATATCTTTATACCTTAACCAACTCAAAACCACAATTCCAGCCCTGTTTGTCAACCTATTATTTTTATCCCTACAAATCCATAATGCTATGATTACAAAGGGTGAGAAATCAAAATGTATTAAGTAGTTTTTGTTCTCAAAGAAGTTAGAATTGAAACAGTGACATAAAAATACAACTATTATATGGGGTCTTGGTTCCAATAGCAAACAAAAAGCAAACTCAGAGCACAAGCACGTGAGTCTAATATAGAGTGATTTACAAAATATGGGGAGAAGGTAGGAAAGTCACAAGGTTAGTGTAGTAACAAGGGGCTACAGAAATATCAAAGCATCTTTACCACTCCCACCTCTAGCCCAAAAGGGCAGTGGGAGCTGTTACCAGAACCAGGTGACCCAGAGAGAGGTTAGTGTGGCATGGCCAACTTGTGATGAAGATAAACAGCCTCAGACAAACCCACAGGGAGGCATTTTAGAGCCATAAACACCTAACCACAATGCATCCCTTTCCTCCCATCCCTGATGAACTTTACGTGGCAAATCCAACAGGAGCCAGAGGTCAAAGAACCCTGTTAATATTATTTAGTCAGAATCACTTCCTGGGGTACAGAGAAAGGTACAGAAGAATGGAAAGAGGGTCTGGAGGAGTAATGAAGATATCCAACACACATTTAAAAACCATATACCACTGCCCTAAATTCTAAACACAGAGAAGTCAGGAACAGAGACCCTTGGAATAGCTGCATTCTTATTTAATTCCAAATTTTTAAAAGTTCAAAAAAAGTGCCTCAAATAAACTATTACTCATAATAATTTGTCATATGATATTAATCATAGTATATTCTTTGCATATTCTTTATTCTTTGGTCTTTCTTGGCTTTATTACAAACTACACGAGTTTCTGAAAATGTAGAATAAAAAAAAAAACTTGTGTAAAAATTTAGTTTAGGTTCTCCAAACAAAATACAATCAGAAAAACATTGCTCTGAGACAGTGTCCACTCCCTAAAACAAGAAGGATTTGATCAGATGAACCTAGCTTTTTGAAAAAAAACTTTGAATACACTGAATGCCTCAGAACTTCAGTAAAGAATAAATAAGAAAAGAGAAGGAAACTCTTTGAACAGCAGACAGTGAATATGAAGAATTGCACAGACCTAAAACAGATAATAATAATTAGTATTTATTAAGAACTTTTTAGAAGCCAAGAATATCCTGCTAGGCACATTTAACATGTGGTCTCACATATGCAACATTCCTAAAAAATAGAGGACTATTAGTCCCATTTTACAGATAAGGAAATTACTTTCAAGATTTTAAGTGGTTGTTCACCCTAGCAAATCATGGAGGCAGGACTAAAACTCAGCTTTCTGATAGCCCAAAATCCTTCTTACTTAAAAACAATATTAATGTAAAGGGTACATTAATGTACCCTTTAATGAAGAAAATTTAGATCTGTCAGACTCAGGGAAGACAATACAATATCCCTATGTAAAATGTATCTAAATTATAAATATTTGGTATTTTAAAAATTATAAAGTTGTAAGATCAGATTTTTATGGTTCTCCTACTTTATTGAGATCTGTACATAGTCATACTAATTATGTCACTACTCAGAATAAAGGTACAGATAATTTGTCTGTAAAACTATCTTCTTTTTCCATTTCCCAACAAAGACTTAACTTTGTTGATTCATTGGTAGCAACTTCATGCTAATAGCAGCTAGGTAGGACAGCAGGCAAAATAGATTGATTCTTTAAAAAAAACAGGGTCAGGGCAGCCTGGGTGGCTCAGCGGTTTAGTGCTGCCTTCAGCCCAGGGCCTGATCCTGGAGACCCGGGATCGAGTCCCATGTCAGGCTCCTTCCATGGAGCCTGCTTCTCCCTTTGCCTGTGTCTCTGCCTCTGTCTCTCTCTCTCTCTCTGTCTCTCTCTTTTTCTGTCTCTCATGAATAAATAAATAAAATCTTTTTAAAAAAAACAGGATCACATTCATAAAAGCATGGATGATGCAGTATAGAAAAATAAAAACAAAAATAGATATAATGTGAATATTTATGAAATTTTTTAACTTTTATAACTTACATATGGTATCATCAACTATTTGAAGCAACTTTCCTTGTGAATATTATATACCCATAGACCTAATACATTGACAAATGGCTATACCAAAACATAGAAGACTAAAAAAATCTAAAATTATTTTGGAGATTGGGAAAAAAAAGAGTATTTTACTTAAAACAGTACATGACTTATTTTTGTGATTTGCATCTTTAATTATCTTTAACATTTTATGTATCAAAACATGACATGCTACAATCCATCAACTTATAAAATACAGCACTGTAAATCATGATGTAATGGAACATTTGCCATGGCTCACTGCTTTCAATAATGATGTAATATAAATTTATATGAAAGAATGTTTAATACATATACTTTTAAAACTCAGCTCTCTTCTTCTTCAAGAATGAAAGCACTCTAAACATTAAGGATTCTTCTTCTTCTTCTTCTTCTTTTTTTTTTTTTTATAAAACACCAGTATAATATTCTAAAGAGGAAAACTTCTAGGATAAAATGATAATTTCATCATTAGACTTTGGAAGATTTCAATCTTATGCCCTTCATACATCTTAATTTTCCACATATAATAATAAAAACCTTTATGATCTATGGATAATTGGACTGGATACATATAATCAACCTTCAATTATCATTTCAGAGGCAAGAAAGAAATCACACAGACAAATGAAATGCTCAGATAAAACAAGAATCAGAGAATCATGGAATTTAATGCTGAAGAGACCTGAAAGTGAGCTACTCCAATCCCTTTATTTTATAGATGAATAAACTGAGCTTGGTGAAATGCAGGGATTTTCAAAAGATCACATAGTCAAGTTATTTGCAGTTCCAGGACCAGTGGGTCTTCTGGCTCAGGCTCTTCCCACCATCCTACACTATCTTTTGACAACACTGTCTTTTGAGGTCTTTTCATGGGAAGTGGAATCAGTGACTTACAGAGATCTAGGAACGCTCCATGACAATCTTCCAACTCTGCCTGCCACATTCCTTTAAACTCTTACCTAACCATTGAAAATGTTGCTCAAAAGCAATCACTGGTTGTTGTTGTTTTTGTTTTAAGACTTAAAGGATGCTCAGAATATCATTTGTCAACTGGCTAATGAAAGCAATTAATATCATTGAGTTTAATGTCCTTCTGCCCATGTATTTTGATGGGCACACTAGAAAAGCAGAAAAGCCAAAGAAAAAATGTACTTAAGCAAGTGTCCTTAAATAGAAAACTCCAAAGAAATGAAAGGGAACTCATTCATTCATTTATTTAATAACTTTTTGTTAGGGATTTAAATATTGTGATTTCCAAACTTTTTTTCTGATAAAATTCTCTATCACCAGTCCTCAGGATCCTAACACAACTGTCAGGCTAACCTCAGGAAACTGCATCCTTAATTTTGATTCTTATGACTAGACAAATGACAGGAAACTTTGTACCACATGAAAACAATCAGTGCCCCTGTAGGAACAGAATGATTAATAAGAAAGAACACTGGCTTCATGGAGTTTATAGTTTAGAGGTATAGATAAAGACATAAACAAATGATACTCACATAATGAGCCCACATTCGATGAGAGAAGAAAACTTCCTAGGATATAACATATGAACAATAAATGACATTTTTATAGAGAGAACTCTGCAGGCGAAGGGAATGAATGGCATGTGCACAGTTAGGCAAGAGACATATAGATAGATAAAAGGAAAAAGAGGAAGGAAAAATATAGAGGCAGTTTGTGAATAAGTAAAGAGAGAGGCTTAGCTACACTTAAAATTCATGAAGAAGAGGAGGTGGAAAATAGGCAGGAATGGTATCTTAAGATCAAGTTACTAAGGATAGAAAGATCCAGATTCAGCAATCTCTGAATGTCCTTGACTATGGGGGGCAATTTGGTCACAGTCAAAGGCTAGGATCTTCGATCTGAAAAGCAGTTTCTATAACTAATTGGAGTATGATAAAGCTACAAAATAGGGAAATCATTTGGAATTGGATGGCAAGACCAAATTAAACCTTCAGAATATTTATAAGAATATGAATCTACGTTTTGTACTTTCAAACAAATTTTCAGAGCTATCATAAAAGATTGAAAGCTGCCTCAGGTTTGCCCACTTAATCCTTTTGCAATCTTCTCTGTTAGGGTCTTCCAAAGCTAGTGGAAATCTATCTAATGTTTGGGGACCAATTTCAATGTTTAATAGTTCTCATTGTCAGAAAATATGATCGATACCTAATCAAAATCTCCCCCCACACTTGTTGTTGTTCAAACCTTTCTGTTCAATAGTCATTAGGTAGAGGTAGTGTCAACTACTGTTGATTTAGTGGTTTTCACAAAAGCATTAAGATATGCTTTCTCTCCTTCTCTAAAATTACTAGTTCAATTACATTAACTTTTCCTTAGAGGTCATATTTTCAACTATCTCCTTAGCTTGTAATTATAGCTTTGGCTTTTCTGCGAGTACCGATCATATTTGGCCATAAGGCCTAGTTGGCGTTGTCTGTGTCTTTAATATGTTAGCTTTTTTTCTTTTTTATGCATATCAGACACTCTCTTCATAAAGCAAGTATATTTTTAAGCATTTAAAAAATAGTTAATGTAAAACAAAAGAGAAATATTTTTCTATATTCTGTTATATTTTAGAAAGATATTGTTTATACTCCATTAAAATGAATAAAATGTCTCTACATTTATAATTTATATTACCAAAAATGATGGAGAAAGTAATTGGATTTAGAAAGGCTTCTTTGAGCATAAAATGAAAAGTGTAAACCATTTGCCTATAGAAATTTTGTGAAGCAAAATGTTTTAGACCAGTTTTAAACTTAAAGCAAATGGAAAAATGTATGTAGCATATCCATCTATATAAATTATGTTACTCCTAACTCTAACAGCTATATTACTTCTAAATAAGAAAGTGCCAAGTTACAAAAAGGGGGTACCAAATTAAAAGGGCAAATACAAAAACTTGAGAATACAAAATTTTTAAAAGGAAAAAATTAAAGCAACTTTAGAATCGATTCTATTTGTCAGTATGAACACATGCACACACACCTGTGGAGTGATAATGTTTAGAATGGATGAGAATGCAGTAAAAGAAGTTATATATAAAATAGAATAATTTTCCTTGCAGCAAATGAGTAATATCAAACAGAATTTCTAGTGTATTCCCTTTTATTCTTTTCCAAGAATTGGTTCTTCAAAAATATTCACATAAACATGTAAAAATGTGTCTACAAGGATTACTACAATTTTGTCTTCAGTGATAAAATATTGGAAACGATTTACATGTATGCTAATCAAATAATGTATGATTCATCCACATGTTGGAATATTATGCAACTATTAAAAAGTGAGGCAAAACTATATCAAATGAAATAGAAGAGATTCACAATATGTTAATAAATGAAACAAGCAATTTTACATATATTTACACACACATACATAGTATGGTATTCTATTGTATTTTGGACATAATGTTCTTGTGTGTGTGTGTGTGTGTGTGTGTGTGTGTATCATATACATTGTATGTACATACACCAAGCGGGGTGTATATAAAATGCTACTGGAAGCTATTTCTGAGAAATGACATCATGAGAATACAATATTTTTAACTTTACTCTTTTCTGTAATCTTTAAGTAGTTTGTAATAAATTTATATCGCTTTGTAAAAAAGAATTAATTATAAAATATTTTCAGAGTAATATTCATATAGACCCATTTTAAAAAATCAGTGTAGGCAAAGAAATTTTATCATATCCTTCACATCTAAACTGGTGAAACTTGGGACGCCTGAGTGGCTCAGTGGCTGAGAGTTTGCCTTCAGCTAAGGGTGTGATCCCAGGGTCCTACATCGGGCTCCCTACATGGAGCCTGCTTCTACCTCTGCCAATGTCTCTGCCTCTCTCTCTCTCTCTCTCTCTGTGTTTCTCATGAATGAATAAATTAAAAATCTTAAAAAAATAAACTGGTGAAAGTTTGTACTCAGTGAAAATTGAAATACTTTATTAAAAGCAGATTAACTAACATAATTAAGTATCTGGGGGTTTTGCTGATGTTCTTATAAGTTAAATTCCTATTATATAAACAAGCTCTATGTGTTTGAAAGAGTTGCATAAATAAAAACTGTAGATTGCATGGACTCATCTGGGAATCAATGCAGATATGGGGGAAGAAGTGATGATGTCATTACAAATGGAAGACACACAATTTTCCCAATATGACAGTTTCAATGGTAGCATGCATCTTTGATCATAGCAAAAGTACAAGCCATCTCATTGGCTTGTACTTAGAACTCACCATCTTTCAAAGTTTGGGCTTTTTCTTCTTGCAGAAGGTAAGCCAAACAGCAAAGAACCTATTTGTACAACAAATTCTGATCAACAAAAACTAATCTGTAAATTAAAAGTGATATAATATTTTAAGTTAAATGGCCAGGTATTGTTAGAGATTGTGATAGTCAAGTAGGGAGGCTAGCACAGTAGAACTTAAACTATATATACAATCTTTAAAAAAAGGAAATTTCAAAAAGTTCACATAAAAGACTTAATTTAATAAAAGAAAATATGGCTTAATAAGAGTGATGAACGAATCATAAGATTATCACAATCCAAAAATATACTGTTTTAACAGAAAAGGGAAGCATCTAAAAATTAAAGATAACTTTTACAAAAAGAGAATAAGTTAAAAAGAAAAGCAAATACAGCTGAAGTGGCTTAGAAGCCCATCTTTCACACACCCACCCACCCTCATAAAAGAGAAAAAAGAAAGATACTTAAAGAACAAATATGTAAAAAATGATTGGTTCTGTAATAAACACATGAGACATAAGAAAGACCAGAAGAAAGCCTTTCAAAAAAAATGTTAAGATCCACAAAAAGGGACATGTTACATACAAATATATATATATATATATATATATATATATATATATATATATATATATATAATATATATATAAGTAAATGTTGGAGCAAATATTCTGAGGGATGAATGACCAGCTATGCCTATTAAATGTTCATCTTCTTGGACAAGTGATATGACTATCATTATTATTTTTACATTATATAGCACTTTGTATTTTAGTTGAAACATTTCACATACATTTTTTCATACGTATTGCACTGTCTCCTAGGACATTTGTATTGACACTCTGTCATTCTAATTTTATAGAGAAAAAAGCAGAGACTCGGTGGTGTGACATATGACACGGCACACAGTAGGAAGGTGGCATTCTAACACCACATCAGCCTAAGTAGACTATTTAGACTATTATGTACTCTATCATCCTACTTTTTCAGGAAATTAAAAGTCCATATTATATGTAGCACATTTCAGGGAAGAAAGTAATTAGATTGATTTGGGTAATACGGAGTTTGAGGAGAGTGTAGGACTTCCAGGAGAGGCTCTCCAGTTGGCAGCTGGAGATATTAGTTTGTATTCAGAAGGGAGACCAGTGTAGAGGCTGCATTTATAATATAACAAAATCTAAGTATGGAGAAGATCATCCTGCTCCGTGAAGTCAGAAGAATATTTGAAGAATGGATAGAGTGAGAAAAAGAGGTCGGGTCATAGTAAAGGTGAAGGGAAGAGAGGATTTACTTCTAGAAGAGAGTTGTCAGAAACTGAGAAGTGAAATGGGCAGTGACAGAACAGGCAGATTGTTCATTAAGTTTACCAGAGAATCATGGGAGAGGTTGGTCTCCAGCGGGGAAATGGAAAAACCAGAAGAGAATTGAGCATGTTTTTAATGCTGATATGATGAGGGAAATGGAGAGTAAAGGATAAAGATGTAATTAGACTAGGCAGTAATAGATGAGATGTCCTTATAAACAGGTATAACCAGAGCACTGAAGGAGGTATTTGGTCTAGGAATGGCGTCTTGTTCTTGCTTCCTGTTGGGAATGGGAGTGGATTTGGTGGCAAGATGTGTTTTTATCTCCTTCACTTTCTCAGTAAAGCAGGAATTATAACCATTTGCTCAGTGTATATAATGATGTGGTTAACTAAAAATTTGAAAAAGAAGGTTCAACATGCAAACAATTGAAAAAGAGAACCAACTGGAGAAAAAAGGATTACCAGGTAGCAAAGAGGATTCAGCTAAGGTTGGAACCATGGATTTGCAGAAATTATACTGTGTGATTTTTTTCTATCAGCATTCAGCAGCCCAGACATAGCAGAAGGAAAGATGGACAACTGGATTATATTAGAGCTTGAATTTTGAAAAACGAATAGAAAGAGAAGGAAGGAAATTGGCAAGAGAGTGATTGAAATGAAAGGCTGTAGTCTACATTGGATAGCAAAGCAAGTAAAGGCAGGAATGTTTCACTCTAGGAAGTAAGTAGGGAATTCAAGATATTAGAAATCTTCATTTTGCTGAAGTATAAAAGAAAATTTCTGTGTAACCAGAACACTGACAACTCTGGCTTGTAAATAATTTTAATCTCTAAAAGCAGTGTCTGGTATTAATACACAGCTTTGCAGAATAATCTTTGGATTTCATGACATCAGCCTTAAACTTCATGAGTCAAAACATATTTAGGCAAGAGAATAAGAAGATAAACCTAGACTGGAAGAAAATATTTATAGACACATCTGATAAAGAAGGGTTATTCAAAATATACAAAGAACTCTATAAAATCAACAATAAGAAAACAAATCACCCAATTAAAAAGTGGGCTGAAGGCCTTAACAGACCACTCACCAAAGAAAAAAAAAAACAGATGGTAAATAACCATATGAAAAGATGCTCCACATCATACGCCATCTGGAATACACAAAATAAAATGAGATACAACTATATACCTATTAGTGCGGCCAAACCCCAAACTCTGAAAACACTAAATGGTGGGGAGGATGTGGAGCCACAGGCTCATCAACATTGTTGATGAAAATGCAAAACGGTATAGCCATGTTGGAAGAGGATTTGGTAGTTTCTTACAGAACTGAACATATTCTTGCCAAATAATGAAGTAATCCATTTGTTGGTATTTATCCAAAGTAGTTCAAAATTTAGGTCCATACAAAAACCTACACACACATGTTTATCAAAGCTTTATTCATAATACCTGGAAGCAACCAAGATGTCCTTCAATAGTTAAACTGGTAAATAAACTCTGGTACAATCAGATAATGAAATAAAAAAGAAATGAGCTAGTAAACCTTGGGGGAAAACTGAAAGGCATATTATTAAGTGAAAGATGCCAAATTGAAAAGTTAACATACTATGCAATTCCAACAATAAGGCATTCTGGAAAAGACAAAACAATGGAAAGATCGTCGGTTGGCACTGATGGGGAGGGATGAATTGGGGGAACCCAGAAGATTTTTAGGGCAGTGAAACTAGTCTGTCTTATATTATAATAATGGATACAAGTAATTATATATTTGCTCAAACCCATAGAATGCACAACACCAAGAGTGAACCCTAATGTAAACTCTAGACTTGGGATGATTATGACGTGTAATATAGGTTCACCAATCGTAAACAAATGTACCATACTGGTGGAAAATATCAATAATGGGAAGGCTATGTATGTGTGGGAGCAAAGAATACATGGGATATCCCTGTACTTTCACATTAATTTTTCTACGCATTAAAAAACCATGTAAAAACAAAACAAAACATATTCAGCATGCAGTTCCTACTATACAAATAAGGTACTCTTGGCTAAGTATTATATCATATTTGCCAAAAAGCCCACATCGATAATGATATATCCACCATAAATATGGCTCAAAAAAAAAAGTTTAAAATCTCTTCTTGGCTTAACACAACAGTAGTTCTCAAAATGTCTCAGACCAGCAGAATCAACAAACCTTTGAGATTTGTTAAAAATATAAATTCTTAAATATTTAATTCTTTGCCACCCACCCTGCTACTGAATCAGAAACTATAGAGGTAAAGCCCAGTGAAGTGTTTTTTCACAAGCCCTCCAGATGGTTCTGATGCTCACTAATGTGTGAGAACTCTTGCAATATAGCAATCTCATTGGTATAAACTGGCCCAAAAAGTCAGCTGGATTTCTCTCTAATAACTGTGAACTAGTCTCAGGCCAATTTCTTACTATCAAAGATGGATTGATGAGACATGAAAAATATGCAGTGACTAGGAAGCTAAAAACAAAAACAAGAAGAGGCACCATAGTTTTCTGGAAAAAAAAAACAAACAAACAAAAACAAAACACACACACACACACACACACACACACACACACACCACTTCAAATTTTGATAGAACACTCTGGGCTTATGTATCTACCAGCACAGGTGACTTTAGTTTCTTGGATATTGGCTGTTAGACCTATTGCCATCCCTAAAGGAAAGAAACCAAGGGCTTTTATAGATAGTAGTAATAGATAATTTTAATAACATACAGCAAATTCCCAGGATTTGGGGATGGAAATTTCCTGGGTGCTGCATTCTGTCTCCAAAGTGAACGTTGTAATGAAATCCTGAGGATGTTATTCATTATACTTTAACAGCTTGGGCAGTATTAAGGAAAAATAAGGAGAAAGAAGAGAAAGAGATGGGGGACAGAGGAGAGAAGGGAATGTGGAAAAGAGAGGCCATGATGCCTACAGGAGAAAATAATTGATTGGTACAGAGATTAAGTTTCTTGAAACATGGGAACAAGGGCTAAACTTTGGTCCCAGGGCACAGATTCTCTATGAAGATAAGTAGCCATTGAAGGAAAACTCAGCAGTATTTCTGTGATAAACAATATTTGATTTCTTGTTGATTATGTCTTCTGTTTTTTTTTTTTTCCTTTGGCAACTATAGCTGAAGGTGGTAGGACAAAACTAAACATCAACATAAAACAAGTTTCTAGTTTTTCCTGAAGTTGGTTCCTTGGAACTGAAAGGATTCAATTAATAAGCATTGATCATCCATGATAAATCTCTTTCAGTAAATAACTCACCATATCATACTGACTAGCAACTAAATCAAAATTAATTAACCAATTAATGGGGACAGGGGAGGGATCAAGATAAGCAACTGTTTAAAGTTACTTATGACTTAGCAATATTTCCATTAAAACATTTAATTTACAAGAGAATGCAGTAAAATTTTCACTAATGTTTAAACTTTCAGTCGTAGGAGTGTTTTTTTTATTGCAATTTCTCAAATTAATTGCTATGAGGTTAAAAAAAATCCAGTAAATTATTTATAATCAAATTTAGAATGCCATTCTTGAGACATGGTATAATTCACGAACATACAGTAAATTCAAAAACAACTAATATTAGCACAAAATATTCAGAATTTAATTATATAATTGGTATATAAATTATTGTAAATTATGAATTACTGTGATGTCCTGTATACTGAAATGAGACTATTCTCACAGTCATCTATACTGTAAAGTATCTTAGATGCTAAGCCACTGCATTTGCATTTCGGTAACAAAGAACTTCATTTTCTTGAAACATGTTATGGCCTGGCCTCATTAATTCAGAAAAAAGAAAATACAATTAAAGAAAGTCTTCAGAGGTTCTAAAGTCATCTGAATTTTGGAGTGGTTAATGACATGAGTGTTATTAGCTTAAATTAATCCTGTTACTAGGGTAGGTTATATAAAACTATTCATATTTTAATTTAGGAATTTTGCTGTATTTCCATTTGATCTCCGTGAGAGAAATGTGGGACCAAACATAGTATTATATATATAAGCTGTATGAAAATGAAATACACAGTTCAGTACTGCACTCTATATTTGCTAGAAAACTAAAAACATTTACTTTTTTCATGTTTAATTTCTATTCTTTTTTAGTTGAAAACAAAAGAGCTAGTTATTTAAAATGCCTATGTAGCTGTATCTATACTTGTAACATTCCTTCCTCATTTTCCTCATATGGAAACTTGCACTTAACTATTGAGCTTAAGTTTCTTTTCATTTCACGTGACATTTACAGATTTCAATTTTGAATTGAGTACATAGGCTGTATGTTTAACATATACTACCATACAAGTATCTCACTTTAGGAACAATGTCATTTATTATAGGATGACCTTAAACCTGCCATTCTTACTGGATGTTATAATACATTTTGTAATAGTATATGTGATTTGGGGACTTATAAATATAGAGACTTTATCTCCAGAATGCAAAGTATTTCAACTCACACACAGCTATAAAATGATAGCATATCAACACTTACACATGGACCACAAAGTTTTGTCACTGAGATACATGAAAGCATTCCTGTAACACACTTTCTAATTGTTTTCTTGAATGAAAAAAGAAGAACAATGCTACTTAACAATAATTTAGTATTAATATGGGTAAGTTAAACATAAAACTTCATTGTCATATTAATGGGTAAAGATTTTTTGAAATATGGTCAATTTATTGATTTCAGCATGTAAAACTGTTCCTGTTACTTAGGCAGCTTTCTTTTGTTACATCAAGAATGGTAATTTTATTGAGAAAGGCACAATAGAAGATGATTGATTGTCTGCTTTTGTCATGGAGATGAATTATTGCAGAATGCATACGTGAAAAAATAAAAGCATTGTTCTATAAATTGGCCCTTGATGCTTTGTTCATTTGAGTTCATTGTTCATAGGGTGTAGCATGAGCTAATACCAAATAGTATAGTAAATAAAAGCATTTTTTTGCTGCAGCAAAATTACTTTCTTCACTAATGAAACTCAGCTTTATGAAATAACGGTGCCTGCCAGTGTGCTACATTTAAAATGTATAATTTAATCTATGCCAAAAGCTGAGTAGTAACAGAAAGTTTGCATAGCCATTATCATTTTATTAAATTAGTAATAAGAGTGCATAATGAAAAATGAAAAACTTTTTATTTAAAACTTAATGGGAAAGCAGCTCACAAGCAATGCAAATTAAAAAGTGGTACATTTAATTTTAGACAGTTGAATAAAATCTATTAAGAAAAAAATATAATTGTCAGTAACCGTTGAATGACTTCAATAACTTTTTAATCAAAAAATTAGACTCATGACTATCAAATTTTCCAAGACTTTTAAAAGGATAAAATATTAGAATACAAAAAAAGTTTCATCAACCATTAGGTCTCTAAAACAAGACATAAAATACTACTTTTAAACAGATTAATGTCATCCCAACTTATTATTTGCTGCTAGGAGAAATTCTTTATATTTGGGGCATGGGTAATATCTAATGTAATTAGTCTGTTGCTTTATGAAGTTTGCTTTTTAGGTAGATTTCAGTGCCAGTGCCAGTTGGATTACTCCAGCTATGTTACTTATAACTTAGCTTATTTTTTTCCAATGCACTGTGATTTGTTGAGAGACAGAACACTTCATTCTAGATACAGCTATCACCTGGTGTTTGCTAAATCACTGTGAAATTCTTGCAACAGCTGTTTGTTCCTGGGGAAACATTCACTTCATATTGCAGCAATAAACTGATCATTGCCAATTAAATGCCCATTAATTGTGTAAGCAAGGATTACTGCCAGATGTTTACATTAGAAAGAAAAATATCCTTTGCTATTTATTTCCCACTTATAGCCATCCCTTTTCATGTAAATAATTATGTATATGAGTTTTGATTTTTATAATATGCCACAAATTCCAATTCAAAAATTAATAAACAATCTCTCCTTAGGTTTGTTTTAATAGAGGATAAGCCAGGGTATATCATGCATATAATAAAAAGAATAAATTTAGGAAAATCACTTTTTCAGTGCCAAAAAAAAAAATGCTGAAGCATTACTTGGTGACTCAAATTTTCTAGTTTGCTATGTTACATGTTTCCTAGAATTTGCCTTTATTTCCCTTTGGAAATAATAAGTTTGGAATAATAAGTTTATGAAATCATGTTCTTAAAAGTTAAGATAAAACAAACTCTCTTACATAGCCTGTAATGTAGAAGAAAACTATAAAACTATAAGAATCGCTATGAATAAAAGCAGGTGGTGTTTTTAGATTTTAAGCTAAATCTCAGCACTTTTGTATTTACCTGAGGCTTCATTTGGTCTCAAAATATTAAATTCTTCTCCAGAATGCAGCAGTGATGAAAATGAAACATGCACTTAATAATATGTTGTCCCAAGTAATTTATTTCTCAACACCAAAACAAAATGGGAAATAAACATTAAACATAATGAATATATTTATTACCTCTTTCAGTGTCGAAATAAATGGCAAAAGTTAGAAGAAAAAAAAGTGCATCCCTGGCAATGCACACCTATAAATCACACCTTTTAGATAGGAGAGCTTTCACAGAATATATCATACACACATTCCTTGCAGTTGCACCTTGATGTTTTTCTAAGTAATAGCAAATTCTTATACATGTCTTCTGTGTTAGAGTCACTGATCCCAGCCCCTCACAGCCCAGCCACACAACGTATGCAAACAACAACAACAAAAAGATTAGGTGGTTCTGTTCCTCACCAGATTGAACCACACCTCCTCTTTGGAAGGTGATCACAGGACACATTCAGAGCTGCGGAAGACATGAAACAGTAGCATCTGGCTCCTTAAATATCTCCACAGGCATTTGTAATGGCATCTTTGAAGTTTTCTCTGCATCTGTCACATGTTTAGACCGCACATTGACTGCCCCAGCTGAGCACGATTTTGATTCTTTGAGACTTTGAATAGTGTAATCTGTTTAAGAATAAGGCTCGGGAAAATCCCTCATAATATCCATACACAAGCTCTTTCATGATTAAAAAAAGGGGGTCCTCATTCCCATAACTGTTATTTTTTTATGCTGAAATGATGCCAGCCTTTGAGTTAATAATACAGCCTACAATTACATTCCAGCTTTGCGCATTTTTTGAGAACCTGTACTCAAAAAATCGCATCTTGTCTAGTTTTTTTAAAAAACCAGTATTATAGAAATTACTACTTGAGAAGAAGGCCTCTGTAAATGTGATGTGTGCATAATCGTCTTGGCACCCGATTATAAAAGAAATCTGACCACGGTCAACTCACTTTGAAAATCATTTTTGATTCAACCTATTGAACATCAAGTGCATCAAGTGCAGAATATAAGAATAAAGGGTGATTTGACTTAAATGGTAGTTTGAGTGCTATTGACTTTGCATCTATTAAATTAATATAGTTCTAACAATTAATCCATAAAAACTCTATTTCACCCACCTCCATATGTGTATGGACTATTTCCTACTATTAATGGGTCCCTAGAAACATAAATATAAATCCAGACTAGTAAGTACAACTTCATTCTCTCCAATCCCATGATTGCCCTATTTTAAATTTTTGAAGTTGACAAATTTTTTCCTGGTGTCTCTAAACTCAGTATTTCTATTTGCATCGAGGAAAATGTCTAATAAGTTCATTGACACTAGGTATCAAAGGCTTAATATTTTTCTCTCCCTTTAAGGTTTCTATTTTTAAAAGATCACATGAAGGAAAGTGCTTCTAATGATTAATTTGAGCATATGTGCATGCATGCACGCACACACATGTCCACACACATGCACACACACACATGCACCCCTCAGAATAAACAGAAAACAATAGCTGCTTTAAGACAAAGTTTTTCCAACCACATTAAAGTTTACCATTTCAGCCACCATTTTCTCTGTCTCTAAGATTACCCTGACTATATGGATTATCTCAATAATTCATAACAAGGTTTGTTTGTTTTTTCAATCAAAAAGAACACCACATTTAATTTTTAAAATATAAATATAAAACCCACGCCACAAAAAAGATGAAAAAGTATACTCCTACCATGAACACAATCATCAAGAGAAATTAAACAATTTATACAAATGATCTGACCTATAAACTTTAGTAATCAGAACCCTGGGGTGAGGCAGTGTGTGTGACACAAATGAATATGAAACAGCTGGGAGAAGCAGGAGCTGTTTGTGAAGAAGAAATCCAGATCCACACTCTATTCCACAGTAAGAGAATTAAGAGTTTAATTTATTCTTCTGGAATGTTTCCCCACTATCTTCAGAAGCAGACTATTAGAGTGTGGAGCAGCTTCTTTTTCCCCTTTCTGCCAACTTTGATGGTAACTCCCTCCAAAGTCTTTGATTACTAAGGGCATTATGACCATCACAAAGGTCACCGTGTAATGTGGTTTTGTTTGCTTAAGTTTGTGATCTTCATTATACGTCTGTTTGATACGCAAAAGTACAATTTGCATGCATATGTCTCTTCATAGTCACACCTCTATGTCTCAACCCAGATTTGGGACAATGGTTGATGTAAAATATGGGGCTTGAGGTTTCTTACTGAATCCATGTCACAGTCCTAAACAAAAATGAATATGCTTCACGTTTCCAGAAAATATAGTAATGAAAGACCATAATGGGGAAGTGTGGTCCACTGCTATTTTCACAAATTAACAACACAGAGAAATATCTACCATGAGTCCATTTGACAATCATGGTACATATGTGACAAAAGCCACTTTTGGCGTTGGTTGGCAGGAAATGATGTGAAGCATAAATGGGAAATCCTTTCCAAGAAATGACTTAAAAGTCTTATCTTTGTTTTTAAAAATCCATGCCACAGAGTTTTTTTTCCCTCATTTTCTTTATGGATAACTGAGGAAATATTCCAGAACAAATTACTGATGTTTACACAATTGTTACAAAAGAAACTTGGATGACAAATTCATTTGCTTTATATCAAAACAATGAAGGCTTAAAAGAAAAGCTATAAAAGACTCTAGGAGAAAGAGTCAATAAATTTTGAAGGAAGATATAAAGAGGAAACTCCAGAGAAATCTTGTAGGTACTGATATTAATTTAACCATTTATTTATTCAAGAAACATTTACTCCATTACTACTATTGTTCTAAGGACTGTGAGAAAGCATAGAGCTGGGAGAAAAAGATAATTTGCTAAGGATTTTAAGTCTAGTTCTTCCACTGACTGGCTGCTAACCAAGAGTAGTCCACTCTACTTTTATAAGCACTAATTTTCCCATTTGTAAAATAAGAAGAGTGAAATAGATATCCAAATAGAGCGATATCTTCTCGCTCTAAAGCTCATTACTGAAATGTTCATTTTTCAATGAGATTGTGTGCCATATTGTCATGCAGCCCTTGGGTATGCAGAGTGCTGCTCCAGACTCCTCAAACTAAGCAGGGCATTTCTGACTCTCACAATTCAGCTCCTATCCTGAGATTCCTCTGATATTCACCCTCAAGTACAAAACAGTTGGAAAAGAAGAAATCTAATACTTAGAAAGGGAGCACAATTAAAGAGATACCCCAGAATGCAAGCAAAATGAAATCCTCCTATCCAGAATGGAAGCATGCTTCCAAATTTATTGCATGAATTTAACAAAATCTTATGGATGTTTCATGAGGCGTGAATCCCACAGTATTTTCCAGAAGAAAGGAGCCTGGTGATCAAATGAGTCTAAAACATCCTCTACACTACTGATCTTAGAGGGTCAAGAATGACAGTTATGAAAAGTCTTACAGCTTAAAAGAAAAATGTTTAATGCTTACCGTTTCCAAAGTTACTAAACTAAGCACATGACTGTGGAATCCAATTTAGAAAACATTGTAGTAGGAAATTTAACCAAGATTTAGCTTAATGGGTTTCTTAGAAAAAAACAACAACAACCCTAAGACACCAATGAAGATTCTATACGGTAGCCTGTACAAAGGCACATAGCCAAGAAAGTGTTCATTGTTAAACTTACCAACCATCCCACAAACCCCAGAGCTTCTGCTATGGGTCAAAGGGGAGTTGGGTGAGGGCCAAGTATCCCTTATTTTTCAGAGGACAGACTGTTTTAATGAGTAGCTTTTAGTGCCCCAAAGAACGTAGGTTTTTGAAGTTTATATAGTCCAATGAAACCCCTATTAAGCTCCATGGGAAGGCAATTTTAGATATAATTGGATTGCATCTTAAGACTCATCTTCCAGCAAGCAAGCATTCCTAAACAGCTAAGCATTCCATTTCCCATTTTAGGTCTCAGACAGGGATCTGTATGGGAGAAAGTGAGACTCGGGAAAGGCAAGGAGAGCTGCCAGCCGTCTTGAGAAGTAAACAAGTAGCAGGCTGATTCCTGCCTCTCCAATACCCTCTCTACCCTGTGTGAGTTGGGTCAGCAAACCACACATCATGTATTATTTTGTCAATCACTCCTACAGAACCATTAACAGCTTCTATCAATGTGTAAACAGGAGCAAACACCACCATGTGGTGCCAAAACATGACCAGGGAATATGTGAACCCCTTAGAAGCACCCGGGGAAGTCTTGGCCAATTAGTAGGTAAATCTGCCCCAACCATGTCCCCACTCTTACAAAAACATGATCCTAGATCCATTTTACCAAACTGCATTTTTCGGACCCAAGTCATCGCTTACTAGTAATGTTTTACTATGTATGAACTTGAAATCATGGATTATGAGCTCTGGTGGCCACGACCATGCTGAACAACTTCTCTGGAAGAAAGTTTCTGAGAGAAGCTTAATAATCACCTTCTGGCCCCGTGAATCATTTGGGGATGTTTCTGCTGCAAATGTGTAGAAAAACTGATAAACTGTATCTTAAATCTGAAGAGCCAATTTTTCTGACATAAGAAAAAAAAAAAAAACCCAGCTGTTGACACTAAATACTATTTAACTAGCTTAGTAATCCAGTTCCAGTGTACCTATTTTTTGGCTTTTTCTTCATATATGCAAGACTCCACTACAGCTCAGACATCGTTTTTACATTCAGAGATGGACAAAGGAGGACAGTATCAGTTACAACTTTCACTTTGACCCTGGGAAGCAACAGGCTTCCTAATAGACTTCAGCAGATTTCTACTTTAGCCCAAGCTATCACATAGTCACAAGGGAGCCCAGGAATGCTTGTATCAAAAGAAAGAATATCCAGGACAGTCAAAGGGTCCAGAGCAGCCACAAAGACTGTCATATCCTCTCTAAACATAATTTTGCTTTCTATGGTTGTAATTACACAGAGCCTTCAAAAGGAAAAAAAGCTGAAAACTATTTAAACAAAACCCCATGACATTTTTTTCTCTCTGACAGAAAGAAGATTTTTAAATTTCAGTTTCAAGCAATAGTGTTGGGTGTTTTCCTATTTAAATGGGTTGTGAATAACAGTGACTACATATAGCAATGTTAATCAAAACAGTGCCAATCTCCCCTGATGAAATCTCTGTAAAGGAACTGGTGATAATTGAATTCAAATCCAAGGTTTCTTTCCTTGACGAAGTGACTATCCTCCCTGATGTTTCTAGAACACTCTCAATTGTTTGTTGTTTCTGTATGATTGCTAACAACACCTCTTTCACTTTCAAAAGTGTCCTGGCTTAGACAATAAATTATATGATCACCTGATTCATTAGTCTCTCTATGCTAATGATTTTTAAATTCACATCATTAGACATAATCATGTACTGAACTATAGTACTCCATTAAGAGAAGCCTACTTGGGGTAACCTGGGTGGCTCAATTGGTTAAGCATCTGCTTTTGGCTCAGGTCATGATCCCAGAGTCCTGGGATCAAGCCCTGTGTTGGGCTCCCTGATAAGGGGAGAGCCTGCTTCTCTCTCTTCTCCTCACTTGTGCTCTCTGTCTCTATCTCTGTCTTTCCCTCAAATAAAAATAGAATCTTTAAAAGATAGAGAAAGAGCAGCCTACTTGATGTCTCCACTGGAAAGGTCCACCAAAAACTCAGTTATCCCAAAGCAAACCTATGGTACCCAACGGTGGTTCTTTCCCTATTATGCAAGAGCTTAAAAGGACCTTGCGCTTTCCTTTAAGTACATTTTCAAGTTGTCTACATAGCCCTACTTCACACACTTTCGAATTGGGAATGTGGGAAAATCACTGATGAGCTTTTTTTTTAAAGATTTTATTCTTAAGTAATCTCTACATCTAACATGGGGCTCGAACTTACCACCTTGAGATCAAGAGTTGCATTGCTCTACTTTACCACCTTGAGATCAAGAGTTGCATTGCTCTACTTAATGAGCCAGGCAGGTGTCCCTCATTGATGGGCTTTAAACAGACAACATTAATGAATAATTTCTCATTCCTTTTAGAATAAAGATCCAAATTTCTCTATGGTCTACAAGATTCTTCAGTCTATGCTATTCTCTTAATTGTCATTTTATTTTTATTTTTTTATTATTTTTTTTAATTTTTTTATTATTTTTTTTAATTTTTTTATTTTTTTATTTTATTTTATTTTTTTATTTTTTTTTTAATTTTTTTTAAAATTTTTTTTTAATTGTCATTTTAAACCATTTTCCCCACATTCCTAGATCATTTACTATCCTGGAATTTGTTCAGTTTCTTAAAAATATCATTTTCCCTCCCAGCTATGCCCTCTGAATGTTCTGTTCAATGTTCTTGGGATAGTCTCCACATCTTCTTTGATACTTAATCCTCTTTCAGACCTTGGCTCAACCATCTTTTCATCAGGGGAATGTCCCTTACACTCCAATATTAACTCTCTTATACCTTAAATGTAATCTGTACTTCCATACATTTTCCTTCCAAATATTCAACTTCAAATTTGTAAATTTATACTTGTATGGCTGTTTGACCACAAATTATCTCCTGAACTAAACATGTTTTACAGTATCTTTAGCATAGTTCTTGTTATATAATAGTATGTTCTCAATAACTAGTTACTAGTTCTCAATAACTATTGAATGAATGAATGAATGAATGAATGAATGAATGAATGATAGTATAGTATAGTACATAGAGCATGATAGTATCAGGTCATATTTAATCTTTATTACCAACAGACACTCCAAGTGAAAGTCATCCTTTCAGAAGATAATCTTAAAGGATGAAATAATTAGATTTCCATAAAAATATTTTTTTTTCATTTGATCAAACACTTATCCAAACTGTATTCTTACATTACTTGACCCGGATATACTAAATTAATGACTACCTAATTGTATAGAATAGCACTTTTAGATTTAACTTAAAACTATTTAAATTTCGAGGAGTAGCTCCTTATCCTGTGAATTTAGTTTTGTTTTTTTTTTTTTTTTTTTTGAGAACTACTTCCTATGACATTTCATAATTTTAGAAATATTTTTATATCTCTTTCTGATTACTGCAAGCTCTGGGATATTCCACACAGATTCCCTTTACCAGGCAGTTGCATCCATCTATCAGGCACTATAAGTGTTGTCTGCTAACAGCTCACAGCTGACCCTTTCACCAGAGAATTGCCCTTGGCTGATGGGGGCCTTCTCTCTTCTAAAAAAGAAGATGAAATAATGAGTGCCTGGCCACAGGTCACCAAATAACTAGGACACTTTGACACATGTAAAAGTACTAATAAAAAACAACATTTCAAAAAAACATTTTTCTTCCAAATAAAATATTTGTCATTGCTATTACAAAACTGCAAGACTTGGTAAATGTCACTTCAAAATTCAGCTATAGGATTGAGATTTACAAAGGTGACTCAGTATACCAGGAGAAATACTGCCTTCCCCCTACCACAGCCCAGTGTGGATTAAGAAATGAAATCATTCTAATTTTATGATGTGTTTAACAAATAAATTTAAGCAATGATTAGGTCATTGGTTCATATAAGAACAAAATCAGTATGGTGCTATACGTGAAAAACTACTCATTGAGAGAACTGGACGGTTTTAACTGTTCAACTCCTATTTTAGAAGCCATGGGGAAAAACAAAGCTAAAGGGCTAAAATATAGTGGACCAATCCTGCATTCTTTATGAACTATACTCAGTCACTTGTAATTCTCTAGAGATCCAATAAGTGTTCATCAATTAAAATAAGAGAAAAAGATAGACAACTCTTGTCAAGATGGATATTCATTTCAGAGGCATAGCAAGCTACTCACTTGGTCTCAGCTTGATCCCTGGTGAATAAAACTGGTTGGAATATAACTTTACCATAGTTCACATAATGTGGCAGTTTCCAATCTCAAAAGTCCAAGATAAAGGCTGCAGAGGGTTCTAGTGTCTGTCTTGCAGCCAGCCAAGGGTTTCTTGGAGGGCAGTACTCTGAGGTCAACTTCAATTGTCAAACTGAAAGAAGTCATGATGACAGATACATATGAAGTATACTTATTTAACGCAAGAGGATTTAAGGCCATTACCTAGACATTAATGTTGTGGAAAAAAGTCAACAAATAAATTAAATTAAAAATGTCTCAAATTATATTTCCTATTTTAGGAGCCTATTTAGGAACCTTCAATTTTAGAGGAACCTGGGTGGCTCAGTGGTTGAGTGTCTGCCATCAGCTCAGGTTGTGATCCTGGGGTCCTGGGATCGAGTCCTGCCTCAGGCTCCCCGCAGGGAGCCTGCTTCTCCCTCTACCCTTGTCTCTACCTCTGTGTGTGTGTGCCTCCCATAAATAAATAAATAAATAAATAAATAAATAAATAAGTAAGTAAAATCTTTATTAAAAAAGCCCTGCAATTTTAGATTACTAAAAATTTTAGACAATAAAAAAAAACAATTCAACTTTTGAATATGCTATTAGTAGCCATGGAAATGCTTTATTAGACTCCATTTTATTTTTAAATTATTTTAAGTATATAAAAAAGAAAATTTATGCTAGCTCATCATTGAATGAACTTATACAATCTTCTTCATAATTTGGTTTACCATTCATACTTTATTTGATATTAACATATATAGCTATCTAGATGCCACCCCTTTCTCTTTTGAGTACTGTTTATATTTAGAAGATCAGAATTTAAAGTTAAGGGAACTAGAAAAAAATAAATTATTAATTTTTATACCAAAAAATAGAAAAAAATCTTTACCTAAAATAAGTAAAAATAGGGCAGCCCGGGTGGCTCAGAGGTTTAGCATCGCCTTCAGCCCAGGGCGTGATCCTGGAGATCCAGGATAGAGTCCCACGTCGGGCTCCCTGCATGGAACCTGCTTCTTCCTCTGCCTGTGTCTCTGCCTCTCACTCTGTCTGTGTCTGTCATGAATAAATAAATAAAATCTTTAAAAATAAAAAAGAAGTAAGAATAAAACCAATTCTTTCCAGATGCTGATATAAAGGATGAAATTTCCTAAATTGAAAATCATTCTCTTCATGTTTTTGCATAAGTTTGTAGTAAGATAAAATTAACCTCATGATTATCCATTGATTAGGTTTGTTTAGGTTATAAGACTAGGTTCAATTCAGGGGTCATTTAACTTTGACCTTAATTAATAATTATCACAAACATACTGCTAATTTAAAAATCTTCCAGGAAGAACATATCAGCCAATGATAATATTATCAGTATGTATGAAGTATTATATGCATTCTTTAATATTTAAAATAATAGTACTTATTACAAGTAATATAAAATTATTATGTGGGTGTTTCTCATTAACAACATATGCCACTAGGTTTTACAACTCAATATTAGAAAGAATATTAACCAAAGAAGTATCAGTTGGGGAAGAATGGTGGTTCAGGTTAAATGTCTCCTTCAGCTCAGGTCAGGACCTCAGGGTCCTGGGATTGACCCCTGAGTTAGGTTCCCTGTTCAGCAGTCCTTCTTCCACTGCCCCCGCCTGCCCCTCCTCCTCCTGAACCCAGCTCATGGAAGCTCTCTCTCTCTCTCAAATAAATAAACAAAATCTTAAAAAAAAAAAAAAAAAAAAAAAGATATCTGTTGAATAGTGAAAACTCATTAAACTCCATATAGGAGGACATCTGCTCTGCAGGGAAATGTCTCAAAATCAAAAAGCCAAGGACTCATCAGCTACTTGAATATTAAGAGCTACCAGCACTTTAAACCTCATTTCCCAGTGAAAATCCTGGAAACTTGAGAAAATGCAAAAGAACATGTGGGTGGAAAATAGAAAAAGAAACAGCAAGAGAAAAAAATTTAAAAAGGCAAATGTAACTTGTAAATAATGAGTTTTTACTGTCAATGAAAATTCCATGTGTGATATCTTGGAATTACCTTTAGCCAGAAGAGTGCCAAATGTATCAAGAAAGAGTTTGTAGTTAATAAACCAAGAAGTGATTCTACTGCCTTCATCACTGTAACTCACCTTAAAGGAAATCCTTCCCAGTTATTGTGGAAATGAGACGTTTCCCAACAGTCAATAGAAAGATAATTATCTAACAGAAATTTTCAAAGTTATAAAGGCACGTCATAGTTTAGAGTAATCTTATTAAAAATCAAATTCACAACATCAACAGATCCTTCCTGTGCCATGTAATTACATTACAGACACTTAATTGAAATAAACTGGAAACAAAACCTGGCCTAGCACAGACATGTACTGATGGTTAAGACTCAGCAGGGTGGTACTAGTTCATTAAACTCAGTCTTCACATATGTCTACCCATTACGTTCTAAGAAAATATTAAAAATAAGGACATTAACTCAATTAAACACATTCAGATATTAGCATTCATATAAAATTTCCCCTATGTGTGTATAAAACTTACTTGAAAACAGTGATGTAGGTAAAGGCAGTTTATGATTTTGTGTGGTTACCTGGAGAGAAAAAAATTACACGCAGAAGAATTAAACATTTTCAAAGATAACTTACAAATGTATATAAAATAATTAATAAAAATTTTATACTACAAAAATTTCTAAGCCTTATTATGATTTGGATTCTCAAAGTATTGGCCCAATTGCGCAAATTATTCCCATTGGCATCTGAAGGACATTAGCAGTTCACTGAAAGGTCTGCGCTGGAAGGTCAGAGACTATATTGTTGCTAACCCAAGTACCACCTACTCTGGATTCGAAAGCTCCATAGGAAAGTTAGTCAACCAGAATGTTCTTATATTTTTCAACAAGGAATGCGAATTTATTCAGAAAATATACATTTTATAGGTTACTTCTTGAGTTCAGATAAACTAACCAGAAAGGTGAGTTTCTTTCTGTGTCCTCTGGGGCATTGCACAACCCAGACAGAAATCCCTGCAGAGCTAAGGGTCCTTGGCCACTGGGTTTAAACATGCAAAGCAAGTTTGGTCCTCTGAAAGCAGGTGGATGGAAACAGGGGCAGCTGAGTGCTGTTGTGAAGGAGAGCCCAGGCCACAGGCCTCCAATGACAATGCAGGTCATAGAAGAGATACTTTACCTCCTGTAAGTTATCTCAGAATGAACTTCTAGGGATTTTATAGTACGAAGGGCTGAATTTCAAATATACTGTTTTCATATTTGTGTGAGTCAAGTTTAAATTAAAGATTTAGCATGTACTGTATTCCAATCACATTCCTGTACCTACAAACTTCGAAGAAGGAAACTTAGTTTTTGGTCGTATATAAAACCAATGTGTTTAGGCTGCAGCTTTATCTAGTTAATGAAAATCTTATAAATACACCAGCCCAAAATCTCTCTTTGATAAACTTAAAGGAAAGGCTTTGCAGAAAAAGCAAGCAAGCAAGCAAGCAATAGCTTGGTTTTGGGGATGCCTGAGTGGCTCAGTGGCTGAGTGACTGCCTTTGGCTCAGGGTGTGATCCCGGAGTCTTGGGATCAAGTCCCACATTGGGCTCCCTGCATGGGGCCTGCTTCTCCCTCTGCCTCTCTCTCTGTGTCTCTCATGAATAAACAAATAAAATCTTAAAAAAAAAAAAAAGAAAGCTTGTCTTTGCTATAGATTATTTAACCTGCTCTAAAGAAGATAAAATAATTTATCGCCAAATATTGTAAATTATTTTACAATAATTTGTAAAAATTTCTTTTTAAGAAAGGATGGGTTTTAAAACAATCTTTATGGGATGCCTGGGTAGCTCAGTGGTTGAGCGTCTGCCTTCGGCTCGGGGCGTGATCCTGGAGTCCTGGGATCGAGTCCCACATCGGGCTCCCTGCATGGAGCCTGCTTCTCCCTCTGCCTATGTCTCTGCCTCTCTCTCTCTCTCTGTCTCTCATGAATGAATACATAAAATCTTTTAAAAAATAAATAAATAAAACAATCTTTACAATAGATTTGCTAGAGCATTTGTCCTTCCTAAGTACAATTTATTTCTCCTATAATCCACATATTTTTTAAGAACCATAACAATAACAAATCAAAATCCTGCAATATTAAGTAGGCCTAATAATTAAGAGAAAGCCTAAAACAAACTAATATCCAACATAAAAGGGCCTGAATTGGCTCATCTAACTAGTGGCCCTCACAGCTGGTTTGATTCAGCACCTCACCAATGTCAATACAGAATCTGATTTTTTTTTTCTCTTTCCTCGGCATTCTGTAGAGTTAGAGTCATCCTAAGTTTGGTTTCTTTATTGAGACAAAATGGTTAAAGAAGTCCTCTAAATGAGGCACTTTCCAGGAAAGAAGGTTCTGTACTCTGGAAGAACTAACAAAAGCTGTCAGCTTAGTTTTGATCACACCAGCCCTGAAAGCATTCCTGTGGCCAGAGAAATGCCATGTGCCAATTGGCTTAAGCCTAGGTTATAGAACTAATCACCATGGAAACACGTGAAAGGGCCATTGGCTTCCACAAATCAAGAGCCACTGGGGTAAAGTCAATTTCATCCAAATTTTAGTGCCTGCCTTACAATGAAGGGCATGAAGCAACAGACATCATTTCTTGTCGAAACCAAAGATATTTCTTGCCTTCTGAGCTTCTAATCAAACTTCAGTGTTAGCTGGAGAGTGAACAGAGATTCCTTCATTTCAGACATGAAATTATGACCTGGATATGGCCACTGAAATTTAAGAGCCTGTAGGGAAGCTACTGCCTATTTTCTATCTATGAACACAATCATGTGACGATGAGGCTTACAGTAACATTAGCTATCTTGAGAATATTAAAAAGAAAGCCCAGGAAAATCATAGGTACTATCCCCTATACTCTGAAATTGTCCTGCCACTAAAAATCTGAAGAACTGAAATGCTACTTCACTGCAATTTTTTTAACCTTTTTATCAATTGAAGTTACAGTGGCCTGGAAAAACACAGACTGTAATAAGTTAGCATAGTACAAAAATAAAATGAAGATAGATGTATGGTGATAAACTGCAAGTGCTCATGAAAAAACAAGCATCAAACAAGAGTTTTCTTGAAAATTCTGGAATACATATACTTAGGGACTATATAACTTTTGGTGGAAAAGCAGACACATGAAGGCCAGAAGACATATGGAGGATAGTGCAATACTAATAGAAAAAACAGTATTTAAACATCTTTAATGTCCTCCTTTCCCTGTACCTTCAGAAAGAACTTACTCTGTCTACTGCTCAGAAGAGGATAGTCCCAGATATCCAATGACAATTTCAGTTTTTAGACTTCAGTTGATTGGACCAGAAAGGGCAATTGATCTAGAATGAGCTAGTCCATTGGCTGACTCAATTGAATAGCCAATTATTTTTCTCAACTCATGAATTTGAATAATGAATTTGAGATTCTGAAAAAGTTAAACTACTTTAAGGACAGAGTGGACACCCCAGTGAAGGCCCAGGAGCTCTTACTGCTCAGACAGATCAATCCTGGTTCTTCCCGTATGTGAGCTTTCTTTTAAAACCATATATCTAATAATACTCCAGGATATTCTTAACTTCAACTGAGTACAGAAATACTTAAAACGATTTTCTTTTATTACTGATAGCTCTTTTTAAACATTTCTCTACAAAGATTTTGAGTACTACAATTCCATCATTCTGAAAAATAGGCATCTCTTTTATTAATATTTTACCTTGTTATCATGAAAATGTTAAAATAAAAAATACAGAAATAGAGAAAATAAGTAAATGAACTTTGTGTACTCATCATTCTGCTTCCATAATTGTCAATATTTTAGGTAATAATCTTTTTAATTTTTAAAAATTATATTACTTTGGGTCATTCTGAAATATTTATTCTTTACAAACTTGAAATGTTTGGGGGATTCATGTATTATCAATCAGAAGACTAGTCTAAAAAAATCTGAATATTTATGAATTTCTGAATCGTGTTTTGCTAACATGCCAGTGTTACAGTTATACACATTTAAAAGCAAACAAACAAATAAACAAAAACATGATTCAGCATTTTAAGTAGGTTGCTATTTGTAGGTAAAATACGATGTTTCTGGTAATGTAAACTTATTTCCTTACTTTATATTAACTAATAGTTACAACATACTACTCTATACTTAAAGGCTATTTTTCTTAAAGATTTTATTTATTTATTTGAGGGAAAGAGAGAGAGTGAGCACACAAGCAGGGTGAGTAGCAGAGGGAGAGGGAAAAACAGATTCCTCACTGGGCAGGGAGCCCAATGGAGGGGCTCAAGCCCAGGACTCCAGGATTATGACCTGAGCCAAAGGCACCACCCAATGGACTGAGCCACCTAGGTGCCCCTATTTATAAGCTATTTATACTCTATTAAATACCCAGATCCTCATCTTCCACTTTTTTTCAAAAGGACATTATTTGCATTTTTTTCTGTTTATAAACATTTTATAGCAATTTTATGAAAATTTTATTTATTTATTTTTATTTTTTATTTTTATTATTTAGGGCTTCTGTTTGAGCCCCTAAGCACTTCTGCAGGATTGGAGAGGATAAAAGTATCTTATTGGTAAGATTTAGGGCTGCTTTTTAGTATGCAAGAACCAGAAGTATCTTTTGTTTTATGTACTTGCCCAGTGGCCTTTTGGAATCAAGTTTATCATAATTTTGCAATCTTATATTTATACAAATGCAATTTCATAAATTTTGGGAGAAGTTTGAAGTAGGAAATCAAAAAAAAGAAACATGGATTCCCAGTCCAAGATCTGCTACAAAATAGCTGATGATCTTGAAAAGTCACTTTGCCTCTCTGGGGCTCCTTTGCTTACTTATAAAATGTGCAGTGTAGACTACATGACCTTTAATTTTCTCTCAGCTCTAAAACTTGATGTCTAGCTACGTTTTTTTTTCCACAATGAACAAACAGATTTCTTTCTTTGTTAAGCATCAATTCAAAGTTAAAGGAATTTTCTCCTCCAATGATTTTTACTCAGAAAACTTGAGCTTTAGAAAGATAATTTATAGTGTATGTACTTCAGAAACTGATGTTCAAAAAAAAAAAAAGAAAGAAAGAAAGAAAGAAAGAAAGAAAGAAAGAAAGAAAGAAAGAAACTGATGCTCTAGTGTATCTAAGTTCTTGGGTTTGGAGAAGATATTCTCTGTGCTCTTGAGATGCTTTAACCTACAATGTTATAGGATCTCAGCAAAAATAGAAAGCTATTACACAGTTACTACCTCTTGCTTTAGAATTTTTACTTATAAGAAGAGGTTGAGCATCTCAGATTGCCTAAAAAGCAAGATTTCTAGAATTATAATTGTTGTTTCCCATGCAGGTAATTGGTATCTGTAGAGAAGCTGAGGTTAAAAAAATAAATAAAAGCTAGGCAAAACTTTCTATTTTAACATATCATTAAACTTCATGAATTTAACAGGAAAATCACTTTCAGCCTGTAAAATTATTTTTTGTTATTATTAACTAAGAAGTCTTCAAAATTTCAAGTTTGCTCCCAGTGAGATTTAGGCCTACCTTTAGATACACACTGTACAATATGGTACCACTTGCCATCTATGATTACTGAACAGTTGAAATGTGGCCTGTACCACTAAGGGACTCAGGTTTTAAGTTAAATTAAATTTAAATTTAATTAAAATTAAGTTCAAAATTAATTAAGAACTTTTAAAATATGTACAGAACAATTTTTAGGTATGAATCTACTTTTCCAGTTATAAATTTTATGAATAAAAGTGCATATTAAGTGTTTCTGAAAAAAAGTTAGTGCCTCAGCAAGACAAAACATCAGCAAAGAGAGAAAACAACCTACAGAATGGGAAAAAAATATTTGTAAACTGTATATCCAATAAAGGGTTAATATCCAAAATATATAAATAACTCATACAACTCAATAGCAATAAAACAAATAATTCAGTTAACAAAAGGACAAAAGACCTGAATAGGCATATCTTCAAAGTATACACAAAGCCAACAGGTACATGAAAAGATACTCAACCGCACTAGTCATTAGAGAAATGCAAATTAAAACCACAATGGAATACTGCTTCATTCCTGTTAGAGTGGCCATCATCAAAAACAAAGGGATAATAAATGGTAATATGGATGTGGAGAAAAGGGAACTTTTGTGTCATATTGGGAGGACTATAAATTGGTACACCCACTATGGAAAATATGAGGGTTCCTCAAACAATTAAAAATAGAATCAGCATATAATCCAGTGATTCTGCTTTGGGAATATATCCAAAAGAAATAAGAACACTATCTTAAACAGACACCTGCACCCACATGTTCACAGAAGCCTTATTTACAACAGCCAAGACATGGAAACAACCTAATTGTCCATCAATGAAGGCATGGCTAAAGCAGTTATGGTATATATACAATGGAACATTATTCAGCCATTAAAAATGAGGAGATCCTATCATTTGCAGCAATGTGGATGGACCTTGAAGGCATTATGCTCAGGTGAAATAAGTCAGAGAAAGACAAATACTGTATGAGATCAGACTTGTGAGTATGAGGCAGGGAGGGGGGACTGGAGGAAGATGGCACAAAAGTTATACTTCAAAAAAAAAGTTAAACTTCCAGGTATAAAATGAATAAGTACTAGGGATGCAATGCACAACATGATGACTATAGCTGAAATTGCTTTTATTATACATGGGAAACTCGCTAAGAGTTCCCATCCAAGGGAGAATTTGTTTTCTTTTTATTATGTCTATAAAATGATAGATGTTGACTAAACCCATTGTAGTAACCATTTCACAATATATATAAATCAAACCATTATGCTGTGTGCCTTACACATACACAGTGATGTAACATCAATTATTTCTTAGTAAAACGGGAAAAAATTTAGTGCCTCGCTGACTTTTTGAAAGTGGAAAATACACAAGAAAAATGTAAAATATACCATTAATAAATCTTAAAATATTAACTATATACTGTAAGGATAATATGTTGGATATACTGGCTTAAAATATATTGCTAACGTTAATTTTATCTGCCCCCTTTTTGTTTTTAAACATGAGTATTAGAAAATTTCAAGTTATTTAAAATAAAGTTATGTGGCCCAATCTCTGTTTCCAGTAGACAACACTGGTCTGGAGCACTGGGTCATTTTAAGAGAATAATTTCTAAGCAGAATTAGCCTTTGCTGTTTCCTTCTGAAACATTCAATTCCAGTAGTGATTGGAATAAAAAATAAAGAACACCTGAGGTCTGACAAAATTATTTTTGTTAAGCAGACAAACTAATTAGAGGTAACTGAGGTCTGTTTCAATTTCTAGATAATAAATTTAGAATCACTGGCTGAATTTTTAAAAATATATCCAGAATTTTAAAATCAGAAAATATCTTACTTCATCAAAATTAATTCTATGCAGAAGAAAGCATACTTCATGCAATATTCTCAAATTCATTTAGAAAGTTTGTGGTCCCATCAGAACAAGAAGTTCCAATTTTCAACCTCTTCTGCCTAAGGGTGATTACATATAAAGGAAAGAATTTAAATAATAATTCCAAGAAAAACTATCCAGCAAATGTCATCAAAAATGGTTTGTCTTAGGATCCTTCAAAAGTTCTTTCTGCACAGTATAGGTCACATAAAAAGTTGATTTTAAAAAGAAACATTTATCTTCCAAAGAAGGTTTACTTATTTTGCAATTTAATCAGTTGTTCTTTCCCACTTTCCTACAGTCTTTTTGAAAGATATATCCCCTATCATAAGAGCTGTATACTTACTATAGCCATCCATTGGAATAAAAGTGGCCTAGAAAGGGTTAAGATTGGGAGCAAACTTAAGGCCAAACTAAAATCAAAAAGTTGCTGATGTGAAGTACCAGGTCTCCTGGGGAAACAACATACAGGCTGCACCATTGACTTGCCAATTAATCCAAGGAGCCACATGGCCATTAGTTCGGGAGAGATGCTTGCTTGACTGTTTGCCTAGAGGTAAGAGCTAGGTTTGCAGCTGCCAAGCAGCAGGATGACAGAAATAAATGGTGGGAGAAATTAGGACTAAGAATATAAGTACTTCATTATCTTGGCTTGGCTTCAAAGGAATACCTGAATGTCAAACAAACTACGGCATCTTGCATAATATACAGATTAATCTATCACAAAAAGCCTTCAAGATAATAAATAATTTTCTAAGTATCTTTACAATAGCTTTATACTAGGTACATTCTACTAATTCCTACAAAATTCTAAACCAAGTCTTCCAATTTAATAATTGAAAACCTGAAGGTGGGCCCATATCACTTTCCAGGGCTATAAATAAGTTTCATATAGTAAATTCAATGAAGGAGTTATTAAAACTCTGCATGTTAATTATTACCTGTATATTAATTACTATCTTGCTCATTTTTGTCATAACTTGCCTATTTTCTTGTTTGGGGCTCAGGATGCTTTTAATGGCTACATGATTTACTTTTCTATGGATTTCCATGTATGAAATGGTTCAGTGAAAGTGACTGTATTTGATTCTGACACTGAGAAATTGCTAACAGCTCATACCTACTCTGAAGTTAATTAAGAACATCCTGGATATGTTCTTTGGGGAGGTACTTCAAGGTAATTCATAGAAAAAAAATTCAACTGAAAGCATCCAACTAAACAGCTGAAATCTCAACTGTGTTCTTTAAATGTATTTCAGCAAAACACAAGGATACTGGGGCATGAAACGTAACTAAATAAAGTCACTGAAATTATACTTAGAAAAATATTTGTAGCTTTCTCTCATAAAAATACTGCTGTACAATTAACATATTTAATACCCTAAAATGTTTTCTGTCAGAGATACATTTTCTTATTCTACATTATTTCCTGTCTTAATCATGGCCTGGTTGATGATACAATATCTGGGATGAACTCCCAGCCTCATTGAATCTAGTTGGGTACCACTTTGTACTGTGCCACCCTTTTCGCACTGAATCAGAACGAAAAGAGTCTCGGGCAGTCGACAGCTTCATCACTGCTTCCAAGTTCAGGTTGGCTGGGCTCCCAAATCTCTTGGGGTATGTTGGCTGCCAAAGCAAATTAGTCTCACTTTATCTTTGGGGCAGTGACTTTGCTAACTTTATTGGCTGTGTGGGGCCTAGGCCTTCCAACATAAGCAGGTGACACATTGAAAAAAAAGAAAGTATAGTTAAGATATTGATCTCCTTCCCACTCAAAAATGACATTTCCAAAAAAATAATCAGAAAATCTACAAGGGAAGAAGAATCCAGTCAGAATACATGAAAGAAGTCAGGGCTTAAATTATAGTTCAAAGTGGACAAAAGAGCAGTGTGGAATCACCACAAGACCGACATTAGTAGTAAATTTACAATCTGAAAAACATTAATGTCATTGATGAAGCAGAGGAAACAACAGATCATATCCGGCATATATAACAATATATATATATTTTTAAATATATATAAAAGATGGTAGAGGGAAAAGAATAGAATGAAAGAAGCAATCAAATTTGGAAATCACGGAGAAGTTGGACAGGCTTGAATAAATCAGTCGAAGAGTTACGTAGTACTCACAGAAACATGTCCAAATAGAAATGTTTAAGTTTGCCATCTGTATCTTCAGCCTCCCGAGTTGGTGGGAAAACTGGAGGTGTGTGTGTGTGTGTGTGTGTGTGTATGTGTACTTATAAATACATAAAAAGAACTCTTTATTTCAAATATGCAGTTTGGTTGATTTGTACATTTGTAAAAGTTGTCTCAAGTTGTACTGAGCCTAGAAATGGTTAACTGTGGACAGCTTCTCTTTGTCAGCAATGTTCCCTAGACATCAAGGACAAAACCTCAGAAGGCCTGATCACCAGATATTCTTACGTGATGGGTCTGAGAAGGGCCCAGGATAATTTCTTTTCTAATGTCTAAGAGCAAGAGAAGAGACTTTCTTAGGTACCAGTGCAGTCCCCGAACATTAAACAGCATTTGGCACATGATAAATACCTTATAAATAACGCATGAATGAATAAAAGAAAAATTACTAACAATTAAATAAGTGAATAAAGCACACATGATTCTGATGCAAAACTGTCCGTGGACCAAGCAAGCTTCAGGAAACAGTGATCTGGAATCTTTATTCCTCTTCTTTAATTTCAAAGAATGATGAAAATTAATATTCATTGCCACTGCAGACCACTCAGGAAGTGTGGCTTGCGCTATGCGGCATCTAGTTGATTGAGATACCTCTGGTTTACTAATTCAGGTTTCAAAAGTAATTGGATGCTATAGCAATTATTTCCAGAAAGACTTCCTTCCTCAGTGATGAAACAAGTTTTCTTTCAGTTGTGAGTGCACACAAAAGTTCTAAAGTTAATTGGATAGCGTGTAAGCTTGCTTCACTTCATAGTAATCCTTTACTGCCAATCTTGTCATCTCCAGGGTTAAAATCATGGCTTCTCTGAACTCCCTGCCCATGTGGATAGCAACATCACCGACAAATGAATTTAGTGAGAGCAACTAAGTACTGACTGAGGACAAGTTGACAGCACACCTACTCATATAATCTGCCCGTGGTCACTGATCTCAAGTGCATTTGTTCCCTTCTCAGTCAAAGGCTAGGAAATGAAGAGTTAAGCCTTAGCAGGGCTTCCTGAGACGGCTCCAGAAGTTCGGAATTTGGAGACTTAATACTGTATCCTGTCCCCTTTATGATCTAAAGTACAGAGAACATCAAAGGTTAAGGTTCGCTTCGACCTCCTAATTAAAGCTGCTTCTCAGTTGTGACAAACTTCAATACAACGCTACCCCAGAATGGACTCCTCTTACAAACAGTCTTGTTCTACAAAGTATTTTAACTGCAAAAGCAACGATAAGGAGAAAAGCTGATTTTGTGTCTGTTGTAAATTTTTGACAGAGAGCTAGAAGTTAACAGTCACATTTATATTTAAAAATATATTACCCAATAAAAGGTTGAAATCTAAAGGAAAAAGCTATAAGGATTTGGAAGAGGCAGAGTTTAAATTTTATTTGAGGGATCAAGGAATTCTTAGAAAAGGAAGCATTTCAATGACTTCCATGTAGCAGGTACTAAGCAAATATTTGTTGTCAGAATATTATAGACACTCTGTAATAAGCATGAAGTATGAGAACCACTTACTATTAAGCAAATTTTTAAAATTACCTTTAAGATATAAACCTGAATTTTACACTGGCTGACAGGGTTCTTCGTGGCCTGACTTCTCCTACCCACATTTTGAATTACATTCTTCTGAGTCAGCCACAACACGTATTAATTTCCCAAAGCATAATATTGTGTCCACACATTGTGTAACGTTTTCCTATTATTTGATACGACATCGTCACGTTAGATTTTCTCTGTATGTGTCTGGAGGCAATTTTGCCACTGTCCCTTAGAGCCCCTGGTGACCAGGTGAGAGAAGAGGCAATTCTAGCTGGTATCCAGTACCTACACCTTTTCGAGTCTCCACGTTACACAGGGCACAGAGGCATCTGGCTTTATCATGGTATTATGAATTTTTAAAATGGCAAAGGACAAGACACATATCAGCTATCTTCTGCTTCTTCTTTTTCTTTGCAAATTCTCAGGATCTTGGCATTGGGAGAAGACTACAGATAGTAGTAATGAGAATTAAGTTATTGTTAACCTTCCCTCCCTGATTCTAACTTACATTTCGACAATACTTGATTGCCATGTTGACCTTTTCCACATTTTGGTCTTAATGACTCTCTTACTGAAAAATAGTCTAAGTCCCTGCTACTCTGACCTCTCAGAGGACCACAGCTTAGGAGAGAAGGGATGAGTTAAGAATTCAGCTACTCAAGATGGGAAAGGACAGCATTCTAGACATGGAACCAGAGGACAGTTGGGGGCGGCGGGGAGCCTGTGTAAATCTCTAGATAAAGCAGAGACTTTTTTTGAGATGACTTTGAAATTAAGGTCTGATACATGCAAGGAAAAACAAAATAATGTTAAGAGAGGCTAAGACAAAGCTATGAGAATAAGGATTCTGTGTGTTGATGAAATGTCCACGGAAGCAATCCCAAGTGCAGAGTCAGTTTACGTCCCTTCCCTCTTCTCATTCTTCCCCTTCCCTGCTTTGAAAAACATTCACAGGAATTGAATGGCTTGACTCATAACTGCAAAACCAACTAGCACATGTCATCCTATTGAAGATGAAATATATCACTGACAAGGTACAATATGGAACCAAGTGACAGTTTTTATCAGGGTGTTGCATTTTTCTTGAAAGTTTATTTCCCAACAGTAACCCCTCTAAATCAACTACGACTTCATTTGTTATATGAATAATGATTTCATTTGTCTTAGTATTCTATTGTCTCAGTGGTCTCCAACAAATACTATTTGTTTTTCAAATTTACATTCAAATTCTAGTTAAGTAACATGCAGTGCACTATTAGTTTCAGGAGTAGAATTCAGTGGTTCATCACTTACATACAATACCCAGTGCTCATCACAAGTGCCCTCCTGAATGCCCATCATCCATCTAGCCCCTCCCCTACTCACCTCCCTCCATCAACCCTCAGTTTGTTTTCTATCATTAAGAGTCTCTTATAGTTTGATTCCTTCTCTTTTTCCCTCTACCACATGTTCATTTCTTTTCTTTCTTAAATTCCACATATGAGTGAAATCATATGGTATTTGTCTTTCTCTGACTTATTTTTCTTAGCATAATACACTCTAGCTCCATCCACATCATTGCAAATGACAAGATTTCATTCTTTGTGATGATTGATAATATTCCATTGTGTGTGTGTGTGTGTGTGTCTGTGTGGATGGATAGATAGATAGATAGATTAGATAGATAGATAGATAGATAGATAGATGATAGATAGATAGATAGATAGATAGATAGATAGATAGATAGATAGATAGATAGATAGATGATAGATAGATATCAGCTCTTTATCCACTCATCAGTCAAGGGGCATTTGGGTTCTTTCCATAGTTTGGCTATTGTTGATAATGCTGCTATAGACACCAGGGTACATGTACCCCTTCAAAACTAGATTTTTGTATCTTTTGGGTAAGTACCTAGTAGTGCAATTGCTGAATTGTAAGGTATTTCTATTTTTAACTTTTTGAGGAAACTCCATACTGTTTTCCAGACTGACTGCACCAGTTTGCACTCAGTGCAAACAAATACTATTTTAGAAGTACTCTTGTCAAATTATTTTCTATTCTTTAGAGCATACATATATAAATCTAACTACAAAAGAAGAAAAGAACAAGACAATAGCTTCAGAGTGATTCAGAAATATGTTGGGTTTTAAGAAAATGGATAATCTCTACTAGTAAAAATTGGGTAACTCTCAGAAAGTCTTTGGCTTTTACTTTTCTCCTTTCTATTAAACCATGCTCATTCTTCACTACGCATATATTTACTCACCTGAGAGATCAGTGAAATGTACTGTTCATACTTGGAATAACAAAACAGAAGGACTCTCAGCAGAAAAGTGAGGTGTAATAAACCAGTTCTCCAGTCAGAGCATAGTAGTGAAACTAGAAGCATTCTCATTAACTTAAAATTGAATAATAGTTTCAGTGAAAATAGTGACAGGTCGATGGTATAGGATGGTAGAGGCACTAAAATTGTTCAATTCAAAACAATTATGAAATTCTAAGTGAAAAATACCAATGTATTTTTTACCCCTCAAGGACTTACACCTTCATGATACTGTACTCATATTCTGTGTTTTCAGGTTCATGCTTAAACGATCAATACAATAATGGGTTGAGTTGTTTTCTGACACTTGTGAATCTTACCCCTTTACTCTTTCATTCTTAGGATATTGTTTCTAGGGTAGTATGTAATTAAATTATTCCCCTTAAGTTTCGCCTGCTCATTTCTACTATATGGAAAGTAAAATTTCATTTATCATAAATGCTTGCCTTTGTTTAAAGATCTATTTGGCCCTCTAGGTTCTATGTTCAAGAAAATTACCTTAGTCATTTCATGAAAACAAGATTATAGTGACTTTCATTTTGTAGGAAATATGAAGTCACTACACGTTTAAAGACTGATGCTATAGACATAGAAGGACATTCTAGAAGCAACATAGACTAAAAACTGACTGGAATTTTTAAAAATAATGTTTTTAAAGTACTGAGTATTCAAATTAATAAGATTATAAAAGATAGATAATAGATATTGAGAGGTATTGATATTGGGCCCATAGTAGCAAGGCCTGATTGAATGAACTGATAAAGCAAGGGAACAGAGAAACCCATAGTAATTATTAAGTTGTGTTTCTGTTTCCTTGAGATAATGATAGCATCACTAATGAAAATGATGAAATTAATTCAAGGAAATGATTTTTTTTTTCAAGGAAATGATTTGATGAGAAAATAGAACATGTGAAATCAAGATATTTCTGGAGACAGCATATAAAAATATTGTAATTCCAGACATTTATTCTCAGCTTCAGATCCACGTATCTTTCTGACATTTCTTCTCAGGTGTCCTAGAGTTAAAGGTGACTCAAAGTGAGCAAAACCATATTCATATTCTGCTCCTGTTCTCTCCTATTATTTTAATTCAGAGATGGCAGGTCAGAAAGAGAGTTACCAGATTTGCCAAGTAAACTTGAATTTCATAAAATGACAAATAATATTTTAGTATATACATGTCCCAAATATTGCATGGGATATACTTACACTACAAACAAACAAAAAAATCATTATTTACCTGAAATTCAAATTTAGCTCATGTCCTGTATTTTATAGTATTTATTTAGAAGTCAGGATTTTATCACCATGCCTTTTTTCACATTCTTTCATTGCTTTTTCTACATCAATCTATCACCAAGTCCTGAAAGTTTTATTCCCTAAATATCTTTTGAATCAGCCATCGAGTCCTCTGTTGGTACCACATGCAGCAGATTAAGCTACCATTATCTTCACCTAGAACACCACCTCACTAGTTTCTCCATGATTCTCCTCTACTTCTCTGGCTTCCCTCAACTCTTTTCTCCAATCTGCTCCTAGTGCTTTATTTTCAAAATAAATATCTGTCATATCACAGCACCCCCTCAGACTGCTTGAAAATTTGCTCAAAGGATAAAGATAAAAATTCTTTGATTTGACACAGTTTACAGGTCAATAAGATCTGACTTTTCCTGACTAGTTTTATCTCACATGTGCCCCAGTGACACTGGCCTTTTTCAGACACAAACAATCCAGGGCATTCCCATGAAAGGCCTATAAACCTGTTTTGTCCATGGTTTGAAACACTCATGCCTCTTCTGACCTAGTTAATGCCTACTATCGGCCTTCATATCTCAATTTAACTATCACTTCTAACAGCAGCCACCCCTGGTCTGATCTTTTTATTACATTCATTTATAGCATTTCCATTCATAATCTTCATCACAGATTAATTTTACATGGCTTTGTCTGATTGTTTGAAATTTTATTTTCCTGCAAGAATCAAGGCACCATGATGGCAATGACCATGTTGGTTGTTTTTTTCTCTCATTGATAACTTCAGAATTAAGCCTGGTGTGGAATTTATACTTGTGACTGAATAAATATTGTTTGAGTAAATCATGTCTGGAGGATATTTTGAGAAAGGAATTGACATTGGTAAGGTGGTCTAGGGAGAGATGTGAAATGGTTTAATGGATAAGACTTTATGAGATTTGGTTAGATATAGCAAAAAAAGAAGAAAGAGTGATGATTTAATGGTGAACATTCAGAATCGGGTAACTGGTTAAGGACTATGAAGAGAAGAAAAAGGAATAATCAGAGTAAGGAATCAAATCTTCAATAGGAGTTGATCAGCATTTTCAAACACTGCAGAGTGAAAAAAGAGAAAAAGGAAAGAATCAGTACTTAATGTATCAGTTAGGGGGTTATTGGTGACCTTGCATAAAGAAAAAAATTTTAATGGTGGAATAAACAGCCAGCTGCAAAATAAACAGCCAACTGCAAAGTACAGCAGAAGATGAGGTCAAGCTTCTGTTTTGAAGGATATATCCCTAAAACTCGTCATGTTGCTGAAACTGATTTCACTTAGAATTTAAAAGGAAAACAAGCAGATACTCTTTATATAACCTGTACACATGATTCTCTGTAACAGTGTTTGATATATAAATAGGAACATTATGTATAATTATAATAGTTTCCAAATACAAGAAAAAAAGAAAAATTAAACAGTTATTTAGTGCACTCTGTGTGTGCAGATAAATATACACATACTTTTCGGCAGAAAAGCAAAATCTGTCAGCTGTCAGAATGTAACAAAAGCACAAGACTACTCACCTTCCACCAAACAAAACCTATTTTTTAATAGAAACGCTCTTCAATTGTTATACAATTATAGCAAAGGGTATTGAACGAAAGGAAACTTTTATTTAAATAGGTCCAAAATTCGTGTAACACAGTAAAAAAGACTATGGCAAATATTTCTCAATCACTTAAAAAGCATAAGTCAAAAAAATACATAATCCTCCTTGTATACCTGACATGGAGTATATGTGTTTTCATAGATTCTAACATTGAATTAAACATAGGCACCATTCACGCACTTTCTATGATTATACCCATTACAATTTTTAAAGAACTATGCTGTTTATCACTTTCTTTAACAAATATTTCATGAATTATTATTTTCCTTTTGCTGGTTCACTTAATGCAACATGTAACATCTAAGCAAAATAGATTAACATTAGGAGAAACAAAAACTTAAAAATTCACGAGTGATCGTGTGTCAGATAGAGTGTCATCTTGGGGCATCTTTCTTTTCTCACTTCTCCTTACTAGAATTTCTTTGAGGTAAAAAAGGTGAGCCTTTTTTGTACCTTAATATTTTTTAGCTGTTCTTTAAAGCAGCCAGTGGGAAGTTTGAGAGGACACTGTGGAAAGATAGCCTGGATTCTCTGCCAAAGGGACCCATCCTTTGCTAAAGCCAAATAGCTTTAAGTGTCAAGAATGGAAAGGCTGGGATCCCTGGGTGGCGCAGCGGTTTGGCGCCTGCCTTTGGCCCAGGGCGCGATCCTGGAGACCCGGGATCGAATCCCACGTCGGGCTCCCGGTGCATGGAGCCTGCTTCTCCCTCTGCCTGTGTCTCTGCCTCTCTCTCTCTCTCTGTGACTATCATAAATAAAACAAAACAAAACAAAAAAATTAAAAAAAAAAAAAAAAGAATGGAAAGGCTGTGGACACTGTAGAAAAAAAATGTTCGGGATCCCTGGGTGGCGCAGCGGTTTGGCGCCTGCCTTTGGCCCAGGGCGTGATCCTGGAGACCCGGGAATCAAATCCCACGTCGGGCTCCCGGTGCATGGAGCCTGCTTCTCCCTCTGCCTGTGTTGCTGCCTCTCTCTCTCTCTCTCTCTCTCTGTGATTATCATGAATAAATAAATAAATAAAATCTAAAAAAAAAAAAAATGTTCATTTTGCAATAGAGTGTCAAGCCTCCCTCAAGTTGAACCAGAAATGAAAATTCAGCACTACACCATTTTTTATCCCGTTACATATTGTTACGTGAATGAAGAATTATTGCAGAGAAAAGCATCTTTACTTTTACTGCTATTGCCATATGCCTTCTATGAGTAAATATATCTTCCATTATACTACTGTATATTGGTGTTTTAAGATGTGCTTTTAAAAAACTGTATTATGCCTTGAAAGTACATAATAACCATGTTAAACAACTTTATTTTTCCAAGAAATGGTGCATTTTTAAGTGTCATCTACTATAATCATTTTGCATTTAACATGAATTGAACAGGCATTCTCCTTCAGATGAACTTTCTGATGACAAACTTTGAAATTGACAGATTAAAGCTGATTTGAAGTTGTCAAAATATGGTATAGGTATGTGCACAAAATACACATAAAATTTTACAGATGGTGGACTACTGGTTTACATGGCTGCTATGTTAGTATACCCACTGCCAGTTAAATTAGTAGTGTCACAATCTATATTCCTGGCAGGTGTAAATGACTTTTAGCACATCAATCATTAGTTGATAATGATGTCCCTTCAGTACTTAAGGTTTACCATCGATTTTACATTCTAGGCAAAATAACACACATATAATCTCCATATCTTGTTGTAGGATGGGTTTTAAAATAAACTAAACATTTATAGACTTGGGGAGAATCTATTAAAAATAGCAGACCTAGTCAATTATCAAATTATCTGCTAATTACTCCACATGACAATAGGGATTCCAAGTTCTAACTTTCACCTTACACAGATTAGCATTGAAAGTGAACATTCAAGAAATCTCTGATATGTAAATGAATCCACGTAAAAAATCTTCCTGAAATAGCTGCTATTATAATGTGGACAGTTCAATGATTTGGAAGGTATTCTACGAGGAATATTAAATTAACTGAACAACTCCTCATGGCTGAACTAGTCTTTAGTAAAGGCTACTGATTTCATGATCACCATCAACATCACCATTATTATTCATAATAATGCCTTAAATTTGTATAGCACTTTACAATCTGAAAAGCACTTTTACATGTAAAGTAATCCCTCTCCAATTTTAGTTCCTATTATGTGAGTTTCAAATATATGCAAATTTATTTCTATATATTTTTTCACATCTACTAGAATATCAGTTCCACTCACTTCTATTGAAGATCACTTTGAAAAAGAAAACTGGGTGTTGGGAACCTCTAAAGGAATTTAAAGTGGGTTGTCCAGAAATAGAGATTCTTACAATAGAATCTTTGAAAAGATAAAGAAAGAAAAGGAAAAAAGATTCAGATCAGAAAACCACATCAGATGAGAAAAGGAATGGATGGAAGTAAGAGCGCTGATGACCAGAGCTTCAGTAGGAAGTTATTTTGGGTGAGATTTCTAAGAATATGTAACCCAGGCTACAAGGGAGGCCATATGTGAGATACTTACTCAGTAATATTGAGGAGGTCATATACAGCGATTAAAGAGTTTTTCTGCTTCAGCATCCAAGTTACTCTATGTTCTATAGTCCGCTTTGAGACATGAGAGATGAGAATTAACAAACTGAAGTCATAAAAATACAAAACTGTTATGTATTTTTTGGAAGGCACAGATATAATGGAGATTTCTTTAAAAGAGCTACTTGGTGTGCTTATTATATAAAAATTGCAAAGCTAATATGTACGATCTTTAAACAGCAGAGAGGAAAGAACCTATCAAGTTCTTTTATCATCAAGTACAAGATGATAAATTAAAATGGTACAGTACCCATTGTTACTATACTAAGATGTGTCAGCTGTCATTGATTTTTTTATACTGATATCTTAATCTAATGTCCCAACTTTGTTTCTGCAAAAATATGATTCTATCTATAACTCCAAACCTCAATCCTCAACCCCTTTTATTTTTCCATTTCAATTGTTAATTGAAAACTACTGAGAAAATTTTGTTAACTTAAGGTTCACAACCATCTTTCAGCATAAAAGTTAATTACTCATGATTTTCTGGATGGTTTTCAAATCATAAAAGGAAAAAAGTTATAATAAAAATAATAAATGAAACTAGGAAGGTTACCTTCAAATTTGATCTCCAATTGCTAGGAATTCTCATATTCTGAACAACAGTGTTGTTAGATGAATGACTCCAGATGAATCACACCACCAGATAGCCATACCTTTGTGTGGTCTCTTCCCACATTGAGACTTAGTCTGGTCATGTGATTTGCTTTGGTCAATGGAACATTAGTAAATATGAAGCAAGCATGAGCTTCTTAAAACATTTGCATAATGGAGTTTTGCTACTTGGATATACTTTCTTGGAACACAAAAACCACCCTTCTCTGAGGTAGCTCAAGCTGGGCACATGGAATGGCTGGAGGATGACCAAGAAACAGAATCAACATTTACCGCCAAGGATGCACAGGTATTGTCCCATTCAATGCATTGCACTATGCCTGGCTCTTGCTTGATCCTAGCTAAAGATCCCAACATTGTAAACACAATTTTGAGCAAGTAAAATACTATTTGTTTTAAGCTACTGAGTTTTAGAGTGGTTTGTCAGGCAGCTACAGGACTTTTTACAGTGCTTGGTGAGCTTCAAAATGTAGATGATAATAAAACAAAATATAAGTAATTATAGAGGCTGAATACTAATAAAAGTCATAAAACAGCTTTTGATTATATAACATCACTCTTTAACTTTAATAGTACTTACTATTTTTACTAAAACATGGTTTCAGTTGAGTTTAAAAACAATTAAAAAAATATATCTTGCTTACTTCAATAGGCATAGATGCTATGCAGAGATTCGGCTTTTAAAAATTTACAGGAATAATTCATTTTAATAATTCAAATACTGGCATGTTCTATTCTTATCAAGAACATCCTTTATTCCAAAAAACAAAAGAGATTTAAGTATGTTAAATTTTAGTGCAAAGGACACTAAAAATGTTTTTTCTTTGGAAAAATGGCTGATATTTCAAACAATAAGTTTTAGAGACAAAATATCTGTTTTCCATTTCTATAAGACACATATTTATGCAATTTTACTCACCAAATTGTTTTTGGTGGCCTATGTTGTCAAAGATATAGTGACATCACAGATGATTCAAGTGCAATATTCCTGAATTATTATCAAATAAAAGAAACTCTTTGATTACATTTCCATTACTGTATAAATTACAAAATTAGAGATAAATTCTTCTACAAGGGAGAAATTTGATCATTAAATGCAGCTAATGTATTTTGACATGCACCTAACAAAAAAAATATATAAGCCATAGATTCTTCATACTATCTACATTTGCCATATATTTTCTGTGATGCAGAGTAAAAATGGGCTTGGGTATACTTTTTTATTTATTTTTTAATGGGAAAGATCAATGAAGGCGTAAGACTAAAAGAAAATTTGTAAGAATTATTGCTGCTTCATAATTTCCTGAATGTAGAAGACTGATACAGAATTTAATTGTGAGTAAAATAAAAAGTGCACTTTCATACATTCCCTTCCCACCCCCCAAAAAACTTGGGAATTTGTCATCTTTATTTCTCATTCGTTTACATTTGTTTTATGTTATTTATAATGCTTTTGGGAAAGCTGTGACTTTTGACAGTTGAAAATGAACCAAGAAAGAGAGGGAAGAGGCTGCTGAATTTAGAAATATGAATTTAATCCAACATAAACAGAAGTAGAATTCAAATTCACATAATTTCACAGTAAAATTTTGCACATTGGAGGTGCTACCTATCAATGAATATCTAAATTTATCAGGACATGTCTTGTCACAGGTAAAAGAAATATATCATTAATAATCTCATCTTTTGAAATTAAAATCAATTCATAAATAATGCAGATTACTTTCTTTAAAAACTAAAGAAGCTTCTACCTTACAGAACCAAAAGTTAACTTTACTTCAGTAAAGAGAATTCAGTGATACTATGCATGAATCATTGATCCTCTATAGGCATCACATCAGTATGAGGGCTATACAATAAGTCTGTGCTTCGGTCTCTTTTAATATCTTTACTCACCACCATGGTGAAATCATGATGAGTTATCCATAATCATCATTAAGACTGACGAAATGATAAGGTGAACTCTGCTAAACCAATTTATATGATTTGAACTGGCTTCTCTGTCGCATACTTAAGACTTACTGCTTCAATTTGTTCAATTTTATCATGTGCTGCTGTAGTACATTTAAATACATATCTATTGAATTAATGTTCACTGTATTTAAGTTGTGAACTGTCAAATGAATATGTTCAACTAAATATAATTTTGTCCTATTCTTTGTTGTTTCTGATCTTGGTATTTTTCAAGAATATTCACAGCAATAGCCTCTTAAAGAATTAAAACTTATCAAAAATATCTGACATTTTCCTTGCTTATCAGGTGTGAGAAAACAAATTAGTGACATATAAGATTTATATATGAGCTCTATAACTCTCAGATTTTATTCTGAATCAGATCCCATACTAATACAAAGGTCCCCTTTGCTATGTTTTCCTGCATGACCCTGTGCAAAATTTAATGCTTCTATAAATACAAATATGAATATATAAAGCATACACAGCAACTTAGATTTGGATGTTTTTAGGTTAATCCTTGAGAATAGTAAGTATGTCTTACAGTTTGTGCACTAAGGACAATAATAGAGTGTGAAAGAAGAAAAGAGAGAAAGAGAAAGAAGAAAGAAAGAAAGAAAGAAAGAAAGAAAGAAAGAAAGAAAGAAAGAAAAGAAAGAGGCAAAAAGGAGGGCCAGAAAGACATAATCCAGGGGGAAACAAGCAGAGTCTAGAAGCTATGTGTTAATTCAACACTGGGGGAGGGGGATCAGCAAGTAAAGTCATGGAGAAATTGTGAAAGTAGTGAAACACTGCCTCTGGGGTAAGAGAGGAGGAGAAACAGCCATAAAAATTTAAAGGGCGCTAGAAATTTACTCAGATGCCAAAGGGAATCTGTGGAAGAATTTATTGGATTCCCTGCATGAGAAATTTAAAGTTCAAATACAGCATCTCTGGGCTTATTGACCGATGCACTAAATGAATAGGAGATGTCTTTGCGTTATCTCTATAGACAGATACATTATATATTCAAGAACACACACAAATCCATATACCTCTGCATATAACAAAATAATATATTTATGATAATTTCAGGTAAAGAATTATTTTCATTTGAACTGGTTACATAAAATATGATTTTTACAGAAGCATTTTTGATAAATGACTCATTAAGAGTATTTAAGAAACAAAATATTATTTTATGCACTAGAATATTCCACATATTTATGAACCACTTACTTATTTGTAACATAAATTATCATATAACATAATGTTTTTCAAAGTCAAACTTGCACCAGACAAAGCTAAACAGGCAAGGAAGACTTTAAGACTATTTGCAATAAGGGGAAATAGCTCAGCCTGAGATCAATTTCATTGAAACAAAGAGATGAGGAGTTTTTAAGAGCTGGGGTGGGAGGAATCCTAGGCCACCTGCATTTTCTAATTGGGCTTACTCAAAAGAAAAGTAAACTTTCTCATATCTTTATGACCGGAGGTAGTTTTACAACTTGGAGCAAAGTGTCCCAAAGAAGTTAGGTTCCCACTCTCCACAGAGATTGGGAAATGGTGCCATCTTCCTTGATGATATATTTCAGAGAGATGATTCCCAGGTCCTTGAGAAAGAAATTTCTGGGTTGTAAAATTAGCAAGAAGCTTTTTAAAAGATTTACCTCTCAGAGGGGCAGAGAAAAAAATTATAATTATACATTTCCTAAAGTAAATGGTCTAAGAAAAGGGAGGTCAGGGGCCTAGAGAAAGGAAGAAACCTATCTGAAGTTCAGTTAAGCTGAGGGGAATATTAAAGCCATCTTGGCCTTGCCACAAAAGCATTTCATTTCATTTTTATTTTATTTATTTATTTTTTAAATTTTTATTTATTTATGATAGTCACACAGAGAGAGAGAGAGAGGCAGAGACACAGGCAGAGGGAGAAGCAGGCTCCATGCACCGGGAGCCCGACGTGGGATTCGATCCCGGGTCTCCAGGATCGCGCCCTGGGCCAAAGGCAGGCGCCAAACCGCTGCGCCACCCAGGGATCCCTCATTTCATTTTTAAATGATAGTTTGATATGCATTTCTTTTACCTTTTATTGTTCAACCCATATTGATTTATCTTTGCATTATTTAATATATGAATATATAGAATATTTTTAAATTATAAATGATAACATAGGCTTATCTCAGACTATAGATCTATAATGTCTGGATCCATTCATGCCATCTATGGATCTACAATCCTGAGAAGATTTTAATAGTACAATCACTATTTACTCTTGGGCTATGATGAATTTTAAAAAAGCAAACCAAAAAACCCTGGTTCCTAAACACTTAGAAAAATTGGGAGAAGTGTCCATTTTTTTAAAGATTTTATTTATTTATTCATGACAGAGAGAGAGAGAGAGAGAGGCAGAGACACAGGCAGAGGGATAAGCAGGCTCCAAGCAGGGAGCCCAACGTGGGACTCGATCCAGGGTCTTCAGGATCCTGCCCTGGGCTGAAAGCAGCGCTAGACCGCTGAGCCACGGGGGCTGCCCTCAATTTTTTTTTTTTTTTTTTTGTGGTATCTGCTTCTCAAAAGTTCTACCATTGTGCTGTGAGAAATAATTTAGAGTATATTATCTATCATAAGATGAACTGACAGTAAAGTGTTTTAATGAACATAATGTAAAAAAAATAGATTTTTTTCTTTTCTTTCTATTTTAAAGTTTCTTTTTAGACATAATACAATTTTAGTATTAGAGGGAAAACAGGTACCTCACAGAAAAAATATTTTAAACTCCTTCAAACACACAGTTGCATTCAAAGGAACTTGAAACCTGATGTATATAAAAATTTCTGTCATTTATAAAATGCATGATACTATACATTAGTCAAATTCAAATACCTCAGGAGGCTTTCTTCTTCTCCTCTTGGCTGCTGATATTTAAGAAGGGAAAATATGTCAAAAATATCTGGGATATCTGAGCGAAAATGAGAATGGGGTCGAGCTTCTCAAACTACACAGGGTTCTGTGTTACCAAGCCATTCCAATGCATCTTGCTAAGAAAACACTTCTCCTTGAGTGCCTTTGAAAATAACCACAAATGTGTGTGTGTATACACACACACACACACACACACACACAATGGAATATTACTCAGCCATTAGAAAGGACGAATACCCATCATTGCTTCAACGTGGACAGAACTGGAGGGGATTATGCTGAGTGAAGTAAGTCAATTGGAGAAAGACAATCATCATATGGTTTCACTTATATGTGGAATATAAGAAATAGTGAGAGGGGTTATAAGGCAAAGGAGGGGAACTGAGTGGGAAAAAATCAGAGAGGAAGTCAAACTATGAGAGATTCCTAACTCTGGGAAACAAAGGGTTGGGGAAGGGGAGGTGGGTGGAGAGATGGGGTGACAGGCACTTGATGGGATGAGCACGGGGTGTTATACTATATGTTGGCAAATTGAACTTAAATTAAAAAATAAAAAAATAAAGCAACCCAATTTTTACTTTAAAAAAAGAAAATAACCACAAATGATGAGAGATATTATGAAGGTTTTATTTTGTATATAAATTTTATAGAGATGAGGGGAAAAGAGAACAACAGTATTCTAGAACAGTATCTGGTAATAGTCATTGTTCAATGGGGGAATAGCTTCATTTGACAAATATTGAAGAAAATTAATAGAAGTAAAACTTGCCAATTTTATCTCTAGTAAATTCAGTAACCATTTTTTGAACATCTACTATGTTCCTATCATTCTTACACTTTTTTTTTTCAAATTATCAGGAAGGTAAACTTGAGAAGGCTAAACCAGCCTTCAGACTATTGTTTAAGAAAGCTAGAGTGTCCCCTCCCCACCATGTATAACGGAATGAGCTGTAAGCAATCCATTTTTCTTGGGAGATAAAGTTGGGAGTCAGATTCTTTTTGAAGCTGGTGATACCACCTATTCTGAAGGCTCAAAGTTCTTCTCATTTTATATGGCAGCCTATTATTAATAAGCTGACTTATATATTAGTAAAATAATGTTGACTTATTATTTTTGAGAAGTAGGATCAAAGTCACATTATTAAAAGGGATGTACCTTTTTCATGAAATCAGATGATGTTGACTACTGTTGTAAGCAAACTTGCTTTTAGGTAATTTTTGCAGAAACTTACCACAGCTGGGATGCCTGAGTGGGTCAGCTGTTGAGCTTCTGCCTTTGGTTCAGGTCGTGATCCCAGGATCCTAGGATCGAGTTCCACATCAGGCTCCCCGCAGGGAGCCTGCTTCTTCCTCTGCCTCTCTCTCTCTGGGTCTTTCATGAATAAATAAATAAAAATCTTTAAAAAAAAGAAGAAAAAAAAAAAAAGAAGAAGAAGAGAAAAGAAAGAAAAGAAAAGAAGAAAGGAAAAGAAAGAAAAGAAAAGAAACGACGAATAGAAAGACCCGCAAAGCAGAACGGAAAAGAAAGAAAGAAAAAGAAAAGAAAGAAAAGAGAAAGAAAAGAAAAGAAAGAAAAAAAAGAAAAGAAAAGAAAAGAAGAGAAAAGAAAAGAAAAGAAAAAAAGAAAAGGAAAGAAAAGAAAAGAAAAGAAAAGAAAGAAAAAGAAAAGAAAAAAAAGAAAAGAAAGAAAAGAAAAGAAAAGAAAAGAAAAGAAAAAAAAAAAGAAAAGAAAACTCACCACAGCTGCTGTGCACACAGGTAGGGGAGAAGGGCAAGGGGATTTGAGAAGCAAAGTTAAGATCTAGAGGGAAGACACTGTGTCTGGAAAGCCTAACACTTACAAACACCCCTCAAATCTCTTTAAGAGAATTAATTAGGTGATGAGACAAATCTTGGCCTCCTGTTGTCATCCTGCCATGTACATTATGTCAACCTGAGCTCAATTTGAAGAGATGGTTGGGAAATAGATGGTAGCCACTTCCTGGCCACTTTGGGTGGCACGCTTTCACCCAACCTGCATCCCAGAGAAGCTTGATGTTAAATTGATAAAAAAGAATCTCCACATTTACTAGAGATGTCTTCTAGGAAGCCCAAGAATAAAGGAAACCTTGTGCTAACAACAGCAAAGGAAAGGTGAATAAAGAAGAGTTAGCAGGGAGTCTACAAACAAATGATGCTTCTGAGTACAGGTGTATTGCAAGCCCTGGGGACATTCAACCTTTGTTTTTCTTCTTTTTGTCTGCATTCCAGAGTTTTTCTCCCTTCTTATATAATAACATAATCTCTAGTCTCTGTTGCTGTTGATATGATTTAGACAAAGGGTAAAAAATGGATAATCTGTAGCACTGGCCTTCCTGGTGGTTATTTATAATCCCAGAAGAGCTTGTTAAAATAGAAGGATTGAGTTGCCAATTGGAGGAAACTGTGAGCAAGAAATGTATGCTCTTCCTATTCCTTTCACTATTCCTACCACCCCACTTCTTAACTCCCCAAACCAGCTCAGCAGGGATCAAGACCCTTCCTGGCAGCTCTACAGACAGCTCACCAACCTTCCCTCATATACTCAAGTGTGTCACACAAGAGATACAGAATTTCTTTACAGAAATTATAGTAGATTGAAAGAATTGCTTTGCAGTAACTCAGAATTGAGTCATATAAAATATAATGCAAATTATTTCTAAATTGATGCATAAGTGTAATTTGAAGTAAGGAGGAGAAGCAAAAATAAATATAGGAAAATAAACAAATAATGGCTTTTCAATAGTTTAAAAGGGTACGAATCCAGGTTCGGAATTAAGTGGTTAGGAAATTCTTCTCTGTAATGTATCAACAGTAATATTGTACATGAAGCACTTTGGAAACAATAAAACATTATTAATGACTTTGTCATTATCTCATCTTTTAATTCCATCAAAGCTAAAGCCTTATTCTGTATTTTCACTTTGATCCCATGACCAGTATTCTGCTCAGTTATTCATTCCATATCAACTGTTATCTGTCCCTAACCTGAGGGATACCTGAAATAATCTTTAAGAAGCAGCTGCACACTTGAACCAGTTGTAAAACTAAACATTTCTTAAAGAAAATCAGGAAAAAACATATGTATCCCTTCTCCTATCAATGAGTATATATATTTTCTCTCTCTTTCCCTCTCTCTTTTCTTCTCTCTCTCTATATATATACTTATATATATATACTTATATATATACTTATATATTTATATATATATACTTATATATATTAGAATTCTATTTAGTACTATTAGTTCTATTTAGTACTTTATCATGAAGATCATTAAACATTTAAAAGTATAAAGATATGCAGAATTTTTGCTATCGTTTGTTTTTTGTAACTCAAAAGTCAACTCACAATTCAGGATTTGGATGCATATCAAGTTTCCTTAGACATGATATTTTAAGAATGTCCTTTTGCTTTGTTCTCTTTTGTTTATAAGTTGACAATAGGTACCAATCATTATAATATAAATAATATATAAACTCATTGAGTGCTTACGATGTCCCTTGAGCACCATGTATTAAATAATTTAATCCTTACAATCATCTTAGAGAATCAGTACTACTCTCTTCCTGTCCTGCATATGAGGAAACAGGGGCCCTGAGAAATTAATTAAAATTCCCCAAGTTCCCACAGCCAGGAAGTAGAGAGGTGGGGTTTCTAACCTAGGCAATGTGGCTCCTGAGCCCAGGTTCCTAAGAGCTACAATATTTTGCCTCTTGTATCTTATAGACAAGAGACTATATCATGGGAGAAACATGACTGCATGTGGAAAAAGGTAGGAGACTTTGCTAGATAATGCATTACAACACAGGAACTGGTAGCACAGTAGTGGAAGCAATGTTGAAGGAAGTTGAGTCAGAATGGTCAACAGATTTAGACATTTTTAGATAATATTTTGCACATGATCCAAAGGATAATTCAAAAGGGTATGATGTAACCAAGCCTGTGTGTTTTGCAAAGACTTCAGACTAATGCATACAGAACTATTTTAAAAGGCAAATTATAGATTGGTGAAAGTTTAGTAGACGTATAATTCATCTCTGAGTCATGGAACCTAAGTCTATAAAAGGGAGTTGGGTTAGATCATCTATATGGTCTTTTTAAAATCTAAACATTCTATGGTCTCATAATAAAGGAAAAGAAAAGAAAATTTGCCTATAAAGCCATTTAACAAATAATCTCTGCTCTTAAACTGGTATGGTCTGATAATCATGTTTCTAAGTACTTCCTTAATGATAATGGAAGTACATAAAATATTTGCCTTTTAAATTTAAAGTCAAAGATGAATAAATATAATAAAATTTTAGGAAGAATATAATTAATGAGCAGGTATGTATTGAATATTTATTATGTGCAAAACACTCTCTGATGCTCAGAAACATATAAGATGATTCTGAATTATGGGCACTACATTATCAGGATTTTAAATTTTGAGTAAAGATTTAAGATCAATGTGCATGAAATAATAGTTTAAATATCATTTAACAATTAAGCTGTTTTACTGTGCAAGTAACAGAGAAGAATTCAAAGTAGCTGAAACAATGTAGATACTTCAGGGGAAAAGAAAAATTTGTTTGAATAAGTGATATTGGGCAAGTTTATAAAAGAGTGTGGATTTTAGTTTGGACACGACTTGACAAGCAGTGGGGGCAGAAGGTGGAATGGATTAGAGTAAAAAGAGAAAGCCTGGGAGTTGGGAAAACAGGTTTAGGAGTTGGTTTATGAAATGGGTACAGAAATTTTGGCTTACAACTCAAAGAATGAAGTTATGGCTGGTATTCAGTGTGTTCCAGTCCATGCCACCTCTACAAGTTTAAGAAACTGAAGTGAGCACAAAGATGTGTGATTAGCATAACCATTTATGAGGCCAGAGTCATAATAGACGACCGTGGAAGCTGGTGAAAGATATTAATTGTAAGCTCCAAATCAGGGACTTTCCAGGGAATGCTCACATGTATTAAAAGCATCAGAAGAGCCACAGTTTATATGTCCACCAGTCTCTTGTGTCCCCAGTGGCTGCATAGACTATTCCAAGAAAAAACCATCAGTTCATTATTGCTTGGGATTTAAGAGCAGGAACATCCATCGTTCAACGCATATGCACCACTGGGCTTTTAAGAAGGAGACTGAAGGAGTGCGTAGTACTGGAGGAGAGACTAGCAGTCTGCTTTCTGAGGAAGCTTGTTATCTAGAAAAGTTGGAAGCAAAATGGATTCTGGTTCCTCTTTACTTTTCAGAGGATGTCTGTTTTCTGATGTAGAAAAGATTTCTTTATGTAATAAGAAGGTTTAGATAGGAATAAAAAAAATTCCTTTTTTGGCCTATGTCAATGTTGATATATGTGTAACCTTGTAGAAATCACTTTTGACAATAAAATTCCACATTCCCATTTTTAAAACAGGAATAATACTATGTACCCCTCACAGAGATATGTAAGTTTTCATAAAATATTTACAATACTGTACAAATATATTACTAAGAAATATGAGCTATATAAATTATCTTTAAAAAGTTTTTTTACTGAAATCTACATTTCCTTCTGCACTTAATTTTAAATTAAGCATGACTTGTACATATTTAAAGGGCATGCTTAATATTTCCTTCACAAAAAAATATTGGAAGAAATGCAAAACCATCCCTTAGATTCTGTATTCAGTTTGGAAGCATATTCTATAAAAGAAAATATATTCTACACTCCCAAAGAGAATGCCAAAAGACAAGTAAAGCAGTCATGCTGATCCTACCTTTTATATCAACAGCGAGAAGAATAAACCTTCATGCTTTCAACCAGTTTTGAATACAGGAAAGCAGCTGGGGCCTAGAATCCTCTTTCATCACCTCAGGGTGTGACATGATTATTCAGGAAAAATCAAATTGACTTTATAACTTCGGAAAGGTACATCTACAAAGAAAAGAACTGAAATGAAAAACTGTAAATTATAGTTCCCTACTTGAGAAGGCCAAATAATTCACCCTGGTTTTAGGAATAGTTCCTATGCTTCAGGGATGGAGAACTGTTTCTGTGAGAAAAATCACTGAAGTTCAGTGACAGCAGGGCACTTGATGGGATGAGCACTGGGTGTTATTCTGTATGCTAGTAAGGTTTTCAAAATTACTTATATTTACTTAGTTTTGTTTTCATTAATAGGAACACTAGAAATAACTTGAATAATTGTCTATATGTGTGTATATCTATATCTAGATTTCTCTATCTATAGGGAGAGAATCCTCGTAGGATAAAAATTATACTTGCATCTGATAAATTTTGAAAAGATTATCAAAACAATTTCATTAAATATCTCTTTCCTTAAATCCATAATTCAAATCACATATGTGAAAACCATGTGATCTGACCACACTGTGGTTTTTATAGTGGCTTGCATGGGAGGATACTACTGGAGGACAAGTGGCCTTATTTTCACATTCTAAGCTTCGTGTATTTGAGTATGCCAATGAATGGTCCATAAATCCTAATAGTAGAACATAAGCTCATTCTCTGAAGAGCAGATAAGAAGTTCAATTAAAAAATCCCCTTCTCACAACACTTGTTGATTCAAGTGTGAGGACTTAGATTTCACAGCCATTTGCATCCATGAATAAGATTACGTAAAGAATGCCACCCTCTTATATTTGCACTGTCACCTCTTCAAATGTTGAGTGACTTGCACGAGGAAATTCTAAGTTATAGCCTCAAATAATTTAATACTGCCCTCTAGAGGCATTATATTAGCATTAAATTTGTTCCTTCTGGTTGGTTTTACTAAATTTATTTCCCTAAATTTAAAGGCACAACTTTTTGAAAACCCACAAAAGACAAATTAACATAACAATTTTCTAAGAGTTAAATTTCTAAGAGCTAAATTTCGAACTTAATTTACAAGTATCAAATTGTTGGCCAGGTGGTAATGTATACATGGGAGTGCCCCAGTTGCTAGGCTTTTCTGTGAACCCTGAAGCACATTACTATAAACAACCCCTACCCCAAAAGTACCCTAATTAAAATTAAGAACTTGAAAATAAGAAATATTTCTTTCCCTATAAGAAGAAAGTAAAGCAGCAAACTAAGAGCACTCTCTTCAAGACATGAGTAATAGGCAATTTGCTAAAATATGAGTCAGTGAATAAGAAAAATAAGACTGCTTTTAGAACTACCTCTTTGGAAGATTTTTATGGATAAATAAATAGATTAAGCAAAGTAAATATGGATTTACAATAACAAAAGTTAGAAAACATATTAAAAGAGAAGAGGATATTCAGATATTTGGGTTTCTGTGAGAGAAAAATACCAAGTAGCATTAATTTTAGATACTAAGGAATCAATAGAAGTTTGAAAACTAAGAAACTTTGAAGAGTTTTATCATAAAACATCTGGCAGTTTGAGAACGAAAGGACTGGATGTATGACTCTTATTTTAAAAGAAAGTTCCAGGTTTTACACGTAGGCCTGAAAGAAGAAATTTTACTTCATAATTTTTAGTGTTAGGAAATGGTGTATATTGCCTGTTGTCTTTCTTGTTGGCACAGAGAAAGCTATATGAAAATAAAATTCAGTGCCTGTTTCCCCCCAAAAAAGATCATTTTCTGAAGTTGCTTATATTGGAAATGTTGCTTGTTATCATACAAAGTAATGTGTTATTAAATCTACTACATTGTACAGCAATTTGAAAGAAAGTGCTTGTTGAAAAAGATTACATGACAATTATCCATAAAATAAGTTACTTCCACTCATCTTTCCATCTTGTTGTTAGAAGTCAGAGATCCATTCCCATACCTAGAAACTTAAAATTTTTGCATATCAGTAAATGTTGTACACAGATTGAAGTATAATTACAAAAACAAGTATTCAGAGTTAAATTTTGTCAAATTTAAGCAATTTGTGCTAAATATGGGTATACACTGAGGAAAATTTAACTACACTTGCAAGCATATTCTTACTTACATAGAGTTTATAAAATCTATATAACTTATAATTTAAATCACATGCACAATTTAAATGACTCCAAAAAAAGAAATAAATAACTTGTTTCTTTGAAAGGAATAATTACTAATTTATTGGAATGACTGTGAGAATTTCAGAAAAAAAAAAGAAATGCATGAAGAAATATGGATTTTAGTTAAACTGTATAATGTTAGAGGACAACATCAAGGTAATAAAAAGATATTTATCTATGCATTTAATTAAAGTTCATGCACTCATGTTTTATCTCCCTCCTGTCTGGATTGCCTTAAGTAACCATTCAACCAGTATGGAAAGGTCTAAGAATGCTGCAAGAAATATAAAACTATAATCACTAATGTAAGTCAGGCGTAAACATAACTATAACATATCATTTATTAGTAAAGTAAAATAATGAAAATTACGAATAATTAAGAACAACCTGACTAGCAAAAGAGGGTTTACAAATTCAATTGTATTTACATATAAGTAGTATAATATCTAACTTAGATTAATAACTGTTTTTTAAAGCTAGAGAGCATATTGCTAATTCTCTACAATTATAATGAAATGATTCAGGCAACCACTAGGTGATTGTGTTGACAAAATGGAGTGGGGTTGGTGAACAGGCATTAGTATGTTGCTACATTCAAAAAATTCTGAGGGCATATGACACAGAAGGGAGTGAAAAATACAGAAGAAAAATCTGTGTATTCATTCTTTGAACATTCCAAAGATTTCTTAAAGAAATAATAATAAAACACTACCAACAAGATAGTTTATACTCTTTCAAATAATTCTTAAAACTATACAATAAGATTTATGGAGTGAAACTACCTAAAGAAATCATTTTATCTGAATGAGACAATGGATTTTACCAGTCAGTCAAGATACAATACCTTATTTGAAAATTAAAATGTATGTTCACTTATAGGAACAGAAGATAATAAAGACAGAGAGATTATCAAGGACTTTGTGTTGGAGGGTGGGGCAATTACTGTTGATGTATTTTCCTGAAATTTTCATTGATCCAGCTATTCCAAAAAAAAGCGATATTTCAAAATTAGATAGTATTAAAATAAGCATGAAGGTGCTAATTCTAGAGTGATACTTCAAATACTGCAAATATACCCTTTCCCATCATAAGTAACATACAAACAGTACTTTTATTTAAAAATACAATTAGAAATGTTTTTAGGCATCATGTGTTTCATCCCATACAGTTCTTTTATATCAAAATGTATGCATTCTGAAGATCTTATTTTTAAAATTTAATTTTTTTTACCTAAGATCTTACTTTTGATTTATCACTCTATATTTTAAATGTTAAGCAAAAGACCATTCATTCAATTAAATAATCTATATAATATTTTAAAAGGGCAAATGACTGGTATTTTTCTATATTGCTATGTTTTGAAAAATATTTGGATACTCTCCCTAATACTGACAATTAGGGAGTCCTGTCCTATTCTTCAGATGTGCCAACTATAAACCTCTTTATCCTCCAGTCTGATATCACCCATATTTTTTCTTCTCTTATGAACAAGTACAAGTTTTTGTCTATGATTTTTTTCCCCATCTTTTTCCTTTGTCTCTGTCTCTCTCCATTTTCATTTGTTGCTATATGTGACTTGTTGCCTCGCTTTTACATCTCTGGGAGCCATTGTATTGTTATGAGTCCCCTATGGAGCACTGGACATCTAAGTTCAGTTTCTGGATCTACTGCTCACCCATGGAAGAACTGGCCAGTTTCCTGCCTCTCTCAACCTCAGAGTTATTCTGCAGGCCAATATATGTATGCTAAATGAAATTTTCTGCCCTAATTTCATTACAAATTATAGTTGTGTGATGGCTAAAAATGTGATTTGCTTTTCTGGAAAATATTGTAGTAAGTGCTGTTTGGCTTTTAGGTTATAGCTCTAGAAAACTCTTCTTCCTGAGGTCACTGACTTTCTCCTAATTTTAAAATTAGATCATTCAATAGCATTTGACTCATCCTTACTTAAAATTCTCTCTTCCCTTGACTTCTGTGATACCATCCTGTTTTAGTTTTTATTTTCAACTCTAAAAGATTCTTGTCAGTCTTCTTGTCCTCTTATCCCAGACTTCTGTTCTTACTTCGTGTCTCTATGTCTCAATGTTGTTGCTGCTGTTGTCTTTCTGAATGTGTTTTTCCCAACTGCAGAAGCCCCCTTCCTAGAGTGAAATATGTAGCCCAGATTTCTTGCTTGACTTTCAGCCACGCAAAAGTATCTACTGATCCTCTCCATTTGTATGTGCCCCCAGATACTTCATATTGAATATGTCAAAACTAAATTCTTTATATCCTCTTAAGTCATCTCTCCTGTGTTTCCAATGTCTTAATGGCTCCACCAACCATTCAATGAGGGGATAATCCCAGACTCTTCCTTTTTACCTTCCCTCTACATTACTTAGGGTTCCCGAGAGAAACAAAACGAACAGGATATATAATATAATGGAGAGATTTATTTTAAGGAATTGGCTCACATGATTGTGGAGTCTTGGCAAGTCCAAAATCTGCAGGGTAGGCTGGCAGTCTGGAGATCCAGGAAAGAGCTGCAGTTCACGTCCAAGTTGGCTGGCAGAAGTTTCTCTTCTTCTGGGGAGATCAGTCTTTTTTCTGCGAAGGCCAACTGAGTGAATGAGGCTCACCCACATTATGGAGGATAATCTGCTTCACTCAAAGTCTATTGATTTAAATCTCAGTCTCATCTAAACAATGCCTTCGCAGAAACATCTAGAATAATACTTAGCCAAATATCTGAGTACCGTGCCCTAACCACGCTGACACATAAAATTATCCATCTCACTCCCTCATGAAAAAATTGATTACCATTTCCTATTTTACGTATCTATACCTATCAGCTTTGTCCACTGTCTCCTCCCCTTACAGACTGCATGAAGCCCAGGCTATTATCCTCTGCTTTGACTACTGTAATAGTCTCTTAACTCTCTGACTCCAACATTTCCCTCCTAATCCATTCTCCACATTAAGCGGAATGATTATTTTGATTATATTAATTCCATGTTTAAAAATATTAAACATCTCTCTTTCACTTCCTGGAGAGTCCAACACCACCAGCATGATAGATAAGTTCCTCATGATCTGATTCTTGATTTTTTCGAATCTTTCCTCCCATCATTCTTTAACATACCATACCCAAAGCTCCAAATATATCAAATTATTTGTAGTTCAATGTACTGGCTGATTTATGCATCCATATATTTGCAAATGCAATTCTATTTAGACTATGTCCTAGTGCTTCTTTGATTCTTTCTCTTCTTGGCCTTATTTATGCTTTAAGACTCAGCTCAATGACCATCTTCTGCAGGAAGCCTTCTACGGTATCACAGGGATTAGGTAGCTGTCCACTCATTAAATTACAGGAGCAACTTGTGTTCTATTATTACCTGAGTTAATACCAGAAAATGCTTAAGACAGTCTGGAATATAGCAAGTGCTTTTTGCTATTAGCTCTTTGTATTAATAACAATATTTATAGCACTGACATCAAATTATAACCTGGGTGATTTGATCATTGCTCCAAAAATTACCTTAAAGGTTAATAAATTTTTCCTACCCTTGTAAATTCCCAGTTCACAGCACAAGCATGACACATAGTAGGTAATAAATATGTGTCACTGAATGAAAGAACTCTCCAGTATTAGAGACATATGATGTTTCCTGAAAAAAAAAAATTACTCTGTACAAAAAATTTCAGACCCAATGCCAGATGTCTTAGACTTCAAACAAGAATAGGTGAATTTTTCAATGTGATTTTACTAAAAGCCTTCATAAAATTAAAACAGAATTCATCACATATTATGGACATTTTGACATTATCTTTTGCCAGTCATATATCTATAGAAAATGTGATGTATTACTAAGAATACTTCAGGAAATGGCTACGAATAAAATGTCACTAAAATTATCCCAGTCTTTTTTCTGAACTTTCTTAGTAATTTAAAGATCACTTTATTCAATAGCTTACAGTACACAATGTTATTTTCTTTCCATCTAATTGTACCACATTTTAACTTCATAGAAATCTTCTTGTCTTTTATAATGTTTCAATCTTTTTTCCCCATTCCTGTTTCCTATAAAAAAAATTCTTGTAAAGAGTTCAAGTCAACTTTGACCCATGCTAATGATATAAGAAGACAGTGATAGCTGAAGTGTACCTATCAACTTCTAATTTCTTCTATTTTAAAATAAATGGGAATACTCTTTAAAGATGGAAGTACATTTGTATTTTTTATGGTTATAAAAATTACATTTTCTTTATACATTATTTAAAAATTACATAGAGGAAAAACCTGCATTTACATCTTTTTTTTTAGTTACCAATCTGACTTATGTGTTTATTTTCCTTGTGTATTTTTAGGTTTTGAAAGTTCATTATATGTTCTGATATGTTTATCAGATATATTTGCAATTTTTTTCTCTCAACAATCCACAGGTACTACCACAGAGGAAAGTTTATTTTTAATAATATGAAGGAACCATCCAATCAAAATATATGAGTCTTAAACATTTTGCAGTAAATGAATGGTCTAAAAATATATTTAAAAAAAACTCACCTCAGAACAAGGAGAAGCAGACCAATCCAAAATCATAGTGAAAAAATTTTTAAATTTTAATCTTTGTAACTATTAAAACAGAAAGATATAGAATCAGTAGATATAACAAATCAGAAAAAAAAAGGAATAGCAAACTTGACCTTATTGTCCTTTATTTTCAAAAGCACCTAGATATATATAGATATAGATATATAAAATTAATATATGTAGAGCCATAAATGTAGTCTTAAAAAATCAAAGTATTTAAATCATACATGCAAACATACTTATTTAGAACATAATGATGTTAGAAATCATTTTTTAAAAACTTAGCTTAAAAATTAACATATGTTTAAATATCAAAGAACACACTTTCAAATGACACAAAACTAACTAGAAATCACAGTGGAAGTTATAAAATGTTTTGAGCTGCAATACTAATATTGCATATCAAATTTTTGGTATGAAGCTATAGATAAGCTTAGAGAAAAATGTGCAACATTAAATGCAAAAAAAAAATCATTTATTGTGAACCAATTTCAAAAAGTTAGAAAAAGAAAAGCAAATTAAACTCACAGTATGTACCAGAAAGAAAGTAACAAAAAAAAAAAAAAAAGATGAGAAGTTAACAAAGTAGGAGATTGTCAACGTTAGAAAAATTTTAAACAGCAAACAGTTGATTATTTGGAAAAATTAAGAAAACACAGAAATATTAATCAAAGGGAAAAAGAGAGAAATCACAACCAATATCAAGAATAAAAAAAGAATATTGTCAAAAATATAGAAACATTGAAAAGATTAAAATAGGGTATTATGGTCAATGCTGTGACAATAAATTTGAAAACATAACATATCAAAACTGACTGAACACTAAGAAATCCAAATAGTTTTATAGTTATTAATAAATTGAATACATAAAGAAAAACCTACCCACAAAGAGAACTTTAAGGGGATGGCTGGGTGGCTCAGCTGGTTAAGCATCTGCCTTCAGCTCGGGTCATGATCCCGGGGTCCTGGGATCAATCCCTATGTAGGGCTCCTCACTCAGGAGGGAGGCTGTTTCCCCATACTCTCTTCCCTCTCCCCCCTACTTGTGCTCTCTCATTCTCATTCTTTCTCTCAAATAAATAAATAAAATCTTAAAAAAGAGAGAGAGAATCTTAGGGCCAGATTGCCTCACTGGTAAATCTTTCAAATATGTAAAATGAAACATGGCTATTTAAAACCCTCACAAAAAAAAAAAAAAAAAAAAAAAAAAAAAAAAAAACCCTCACAAAGAATAGAAAAATAAGAAATACCTTTAAAGTCATTTTGTGAGAGCAGCATGATTCTGGGACCAAACCTGGAGAAAACATTACAAGAAAGAAAATTACAGGTCAATTTCTTTAGTGAAAAAGATCCCAAAGTTTTAAACAAAATAATAAAAAATTAAATCTGGTAAAAATCTAAAAGTATTAAGCATCTGGACAATATTTTATTTGAAGAGTACAAGATTAGTTTCATACTAAAAATAAATATATGAGGGCACCCAGGAGGCTCAGTCAGTTAAGTGTTTGCCTTCAGCTCAGGTCATGATCCCAGGGTCCTGGAATATAGCTCTCTGCTCAGCAGGAAGTCTGTTTCTCTCTCTCCCTCAGCCCCTCCCCTCTGTTCATGCTCTCTCTCATGTGTTCTCTCTCTCTTTTAAATAAATAAATAAACTTTAAAAAAAAAATAAAAAACAAATATATGAACTAAGGAATAAATGAGAAAACTCATATAATCGTTTCCATTGACACAAAATTTGTTAAGATTATTCACCTAATCAATATAAAAACAGCAAACTAAAAATATGAGAATTCCTTAATCTAGAAGATATTTTCAGTACACACACATACATACAAAATATGCATACTCAGAATGTATACACACTCCTAAAAATTATAGGCAATGTGTTAAAGAAAGTTCCTGAGTAGACCATTAACAAAAGAGTATGTCCGAATATCCAATAAACAGGAAAAGGGTTCAACCTCATTAGACACTAGAAAATGCAAACTGAAGTCATATTGAGATTGCCCTATATACCCACCAAAATTTCCAAAATTAAAAATAGTGAGAGCACAAGGATGGTGAGGATGTGAAGCAAGTAAAATTCTCATGTTGTTTGTGGGAAAGCAAAGTATATGCTAAACTTGAATACATACACACACTCCACACGCACACATGTAATACCTATATCCCTATAACACAGTAATTCTATTCCAAGCTATATACACACAAAAAAATGCATACATATGCACACCAAAATATGCATTTAAGATGTAAAACTAATGCAGATAAACTAAACAGTTTACTCACCATTACCCATCAATTTAATAGGTAATTAATTGTATAATATTCATACCATGGTACATTATAAAGCTAAATAATCAAACTACAGAGATGAACCTCACAAAAACAATGTTGAGTGAAAGAAGTTGAAAGAAGTGAAAAAAAAAAAAAAGGACGAAAGCCTAACTAAACTTAAAACTATTGATTTCATACAAACTATGTTCTCTAACCAAAATGGAATAAAGTTAGAAATCAGTCACAAAGTTTGGGAAACTTCACAAATTTGTGGAAATTAAGCAATATATTCATAAATAACCATTTAAAATGATTACTCTTTTTTGTCAAAAAAATTTTCAAGAAAAATTAGACAATGCTTTGAGAGGGATAGAAATAAAAAACAAGGGATGCCTGGGTAGCTCAGCGGTTGAGTGCCTGCCTTTGGCCCAGGGCGTGATCCTGAAGTCCCAGGATCAAGTCCCACATCAGGCTCCCTGTGAGAAGCCTGCTTCTCCCTCTGCCTATGTCTCTGCCTCTCTCTCTCTCTGTCTCTCATGAATAAATAAATAAAATCTTTAAAAAAATAAAAATAAATAAAATATTTTTAAAAGAAATAAAAAAACAATATAAATAAATTTATCATGTACAGCAAAAATAGTGTTCAGAGGGAAATTTATACCTGTAAACACTTATATTAAAAAAAGAATATAGATCTCAAATCAATAACCTAAAATCTCACCTTACAGAACTAGAAAAAAAAATATCAAAGTAAACTAACAAAAAGCATAAAGGAGATAATGAGGATTTGAGAAATAATATTGAAATAGAGAATAACTGAATAATTGAAAAATAACAGTAAAACCAAAGGTTGGGTCTTTGAAAAGACCAATAAAATTGAGAAACCTTTACTTAGTCTTACCAAGAGAAAAAGACATGATTCAAATTATTAAAACCAAGAATAAAAGAGGAGGCACCACTACTTCTCTACTGAAATACAAATGTTTATAAGGAAATATTATTAACAATGTTATGCAAAAAAATAGATTAGCTAGATGAAATTGACAGATTCCTAGAATGACAGCAATAACCAAAGTGATTCATGAAGAAATAGGAAATTTGCATGGGCTTATAAAAGGAAAAGACATTGAGTTGCTACTTAAATAACAAACAAAAATCAACTTACCACAATGAAAAGCCCAGGCCCAGACGGCTTTACAAATGAATTTTACCAAATACTTTAAGAAGAATTAATTCCAATCCTTCACAGAATCTTCCAAGAAATAGAATAGGGTAGAACACTAAGACTAATATCACTCATACCAAAACCAGAAAAATGCATCACAAAAAAAGAATAGTTGTAGATAAATACCCATTATTGACATATATGTAAAAATCCTCAACAAAATAGTCATACAGAGAATTCAGCTATGTATACAAAGAATTATTTATACCATGATCAATTTATCTAAGAATATAAGGCTTGTTTTAATATCTATATCAATTACTATAATATACCTTATTAGTAGGACAAAAGGCAAAACCACAGCATAAAACAAATAGAGACAGAAAATATATTTGACAAAATCCAATGCACTGTAATAATAAAAAAGATTCAACTAACTAGAAGTACAAGAGAATATCCTCAACCTAATAATGAGTATCTATGAGAAACCCACAACTCACACCATACTTACTTATGAAAAAGACTGAATATTTCCCCCGTAACATCAGAAACAAAGCAAAGCTGCCTCTCTTACCATTTCTATTTAATTCTGTACTGGAGATTCTTTCTAGGGCAATTAGGCAGGAAAAGCAAATGCACCCCGTTAGAAAGAATGAAGCAAAACCATTTCTATTCTCGAGTGACAAAATCATATTTCTAGAAGTTCCTAGGCAATTCACACAACATACTATCAGAACTAATGAATGAGTTCAAGAAAGCTGCAGGATGCAAAATCAACATACAAAAACCAACTGTACTTCTATACACTAGTAAAGAACAACTAAAAAATAAAATTAAGAGAATGATTAATAGCAACTTACAATGGCATGAAAAAGTAATAAAATATATAATGGTAAATTTAATAAAAATAGTGTACTTTTTATTGAAAAGTACAAAACATTAATGAAAAATTTAAAGGAGACTTAAGTAAGTGGAAAGGCATCGCATAAACATAGAATGGAGGACCTAAATTGTTAAGGTAGTGATACTTCCTAAATTGATCTGCAGATTCAGAGCAATTCCTATCAAAATCTTGGATGTTATTTTTGCTCAATTGACAAACTGATTCTAAAATTCATATGGAAAGTCAAAGGATACGGAATAGCCAAAATAATATTGAAAAAGAGAAACAGAATTTAAGGACACATGCATTCAGATTTCAAAACCTACTACAACGTTATGATATTTAAGACACTATGTTATTGGCATAACGATAGATATATAGATCTGGGGAATACAATTTAGGGTCCGGAAATAAACCCTTATAATTCTGGTTGGTTAATTTTCAACAATGGTGCTAAGATAATTAAATAGGCAGTGTTTCATAGAAACTACTAGGACAAAAAAAAAAACAAAACTACTAGGACAAATGGATACCTACATGCAAAAACTAAAGTTGCATTCCTATCTCACACCATACACAAAAATTAACTTCAATTGATCACAGACCCACTTAACGGCAAAAATTACTAGCCTCCTAGAAGGAAGCAGAGGAGTAAATCTTCATGATCGTGTGTTAACAATGATTTCTTAGATAGGACGCTACACACACACACAAATATTAGATAAATTGGATTTCATTAAATTTAAAAATATTGTGCTTCAGAGAAGACATTTAAGAAGTGAAAAAGACAACCCAGAGATTAGAAGAACATATGCAAATTATATATTGGATAAGAGACTTGTATCAAGAATATATTTTAAAAACCTTTTCAACCCATCAATAAAAAAATAATCAAATTGAAATCAAGAAAAGATTTCAAAAGAACTTTATCCAATTTAGATAAATACATGGTCAATAAGTACATTAAAAAGATGTTTAACAGCCATAGTAATTAGGAAAATGGAAAGCAAAACCACAATGAAATAAATACCACATCAGACCCATTACAATAGTTAAAATAAAAAAAGACAAACAGTAATAAGCATTGGAGAAGAAGTGAAGAGACTGGAATCCTCATGAATTGTTGGTGGTATTATAAAATGGTGCAGTCACTTTTGAAAACAGTTTGGTAGTTTCACAAAATATTAAATACACAGAGTTCCCATATAAGGCAACAATTCCACTCCCAGAGATATACCCAAGAGAATTAAAAATTTACATCCACAAAAAAATGTACACAAGTGTTCATAGAAGCAATAGTCATAATAGTCAAAAAATTGAAACTAAATGCCTATCCAATGATAAATGGATAGCCTAATGTGGTATATTCATGTGATGGAATCTGATTCAGCATTAAAGAAAGAATTAGTACTGATACTTATGATAACAAGGATGGATTCTGTAAGCATTTTGCTATGTTAAAGAAGCCAGTCACAAAATACATATAATGTATGATTCCATTTATATAAAATGTTCGGAATGTGTTTATTCATAAATACAGAAGTAGATTAATGGTTGCCAGGGGCTTAGATGGGAAGGGCACAAGGAGTGTTATGGGTTAATGGATATGGGTTTTGGAGGTGATAAAAATGTTCTAAAATTAGATAGTGCTGATTGTTGCACAACCATGTAATTAAAATAAAAAACAATAATTTTAATTTTGTAAGGGTATACTTAGCTCAACATAGCTGTTATAAAGATAGAATAAAAATTCATTTTATATAAGGATCAATAATTTTAAAAACAAATCTATTATCATATAAGGCAGAATGGTGGTTATCTCATGGGGAATGCATCGTAGGATAATGAGCAAGGCTCCTGTGTGCTGGTTTTATCCCATATCATGAAATGTGTTATGCTTACATGGGTAGGTGTTAAATTTGTAAAACACCATGAATCTCTTCATTTACGACTTGTGTGTGTGCGTTTAAACCAAGTTTACTTAGGAGTGACTGAGTTGCTGAGTTGGTTAAGTGTCTGACTCTTGATTTAAGCTCAGGTCATAATCTCAGGGTAGAGAGATTGAGACTCAGGTCAGGCTCTGCACTGGGTATGGAGCCCACTTAAGATTCTCTCTCTCCCTTTCCCACTGCCCCTCCCCTCCCCACTCATGCATGCTCACTCTCTCTTTAAAAAGGAAGGAAGGAAGGAAGGAAGGAAGGAAGGAAGGAAGGAAGGAAGGAAGGAGGCAAGGAAGGAGAGGAAGGAAAAGGAAGGAAGGAAGGGAGAAAGAAAGAAAGAAGAAAGAAAGAAAAGAAAGAAAGAAAGAAAGAAAGAAAGAAAGAAAGAAAGAAAGAAAGAATAGTTTACTTAAAATTAAAAGTTTAAAAGGTCTGCAAGAAAGTTTGGAAAAATGGAATGTGAAAATGGAGACAAGGAGTCTGAAGAGAACCTGTGCATCACTCTTTAGAGAGAGGATCTCTTCTGTGGGTCATTTGAGGCCGTGGCCAGGAAATACCAGTGAAAAAAGAATAAATGTTAAGGTTTCAAGGCATTAAAAATACTGATAGTATTAAATACTGCAGCTACTTTGGAAAACAGGTTAGCAGTTTCTCAGAAAGTTAAATATAAAACTATTGTATGACCCAGCAAAAATTTACAAATCAAGGGTGGCATTATTCATAATAGTCCCAAGCTGGAAACAAATTAAATGTCCACCAAGTTGTGAATAAGTAGACTAATTGTGATATATTTATACAATTGAATGCTATTCAGTGATGAAAAGAAATAAACTACTGACAAATGCAATATCATGGATGAACCTCAAAAACATTCTGCTAGGTTAAAAAAGTCAAACATAAGAGCTACATATCATGATCCCATATATGTAAAATATTCAGAAATGATAAATTTGTAGAGACATAATGTAAAATAGTGGTTGCTTAGTGGCTGGGGTGGAAATAAGGATTCCCAGTATATGAGAGTATAAGGTATCTTACTGAAGGAATAAAGATATTCTAAAACAGATATATGGTGATGACTGTATTACATTGTAAAGTTCCTAAAATTCATGGCTGTATTCTTAAAGTGGGTGGATTTTATGTTACATAAAATACGTATTAATAAATAATGTTAAAAATACGGATAGTAACACTCATAGTCTCCTGTAGGAAAAACTATTGCCATTAAAAAACAAGCAAAATACAATAAAATCATTTTTGCCAGGACCTGACCAACTATTCCCAGAATGGTCTCTACACACTTTGCCAAACCCTGACTAATGTACAATTATTATACACAGCTGAATAATAGCTAAAGCAATTCAACAGAATCAGATGGCTCTGATACAAACCCCAGATCTCCTATTTGCTGCCTTTTAGCCGTGAGGCAAATCACTTAAGTTCTGTAAGCCTCAGTTTCCTCACTCTAAATCTTGGATAATAATAGTACTATGTTATAGGATAGCATAAGAATTAAACGAGGTAATTTGTATAATGCCTAGTACAATGTCTGTCACAGAGTAGAAAATAAATGTTAGCTTCCTTAGTATTGTCATTACTTGGGGGAATAAAGATCTCTACACAGAAAAAAAAAAAATTAAAAGAAATGCTGAATTTACCTACCATACAAAAGTTTGTAGCTTTCCATAACAATAAAGGAATAAAACAATATAAAACCATAGGCTAAGAAAACAGTGAAGGAAGTGCCCGAAGATATAGAGGATATTAAACTTTGCCAGATGGAAGGCAGATGGTTTATTCAGCCAAGTGGAAAAAGCTAAATTTGAGCAAGGGTATCTAGAAGAAGTGAACCGATTATACACTGAGAGAGGCTCAGAATTCGGAGATCCTAGCTATTTTTGAAAGCTAGATTTAAGAAAGAAGAAGGCCAGAGTATACACTTTGGAAAGACTAAACCAAAGAGCAGAGGATTTGAAGATGCCAGGGATAGCAAAGAACAGGAGTGTGAGATACTGTATTTGGAAACCAAGGGATTAAGAAAGCTATACATGCTGGAACATCAGAGTCTCAGATTCATCTCTTCCCTCACTATGGTCCAGGGCACCCACATCTCTGACAGGAGTTTTTCACTTCCCACTTCTCACAGTACTGAAGGGTATGGAAAAAATTAGCAACGTAAACAAATGAAAGGTCATTTTATTGGGAGAGAATCTTGCCAAACATCTTGATTCCAATCCAATCGCTCTATAGTCAAGCACAGAACTTCCGTAAGAGCCTCACTATCACATAGGTGTAAAGAAAGTCTCAATAGTTAAGATCATATCAAAATACTTGAGAAGTTTCTAACTTGAAAGATAAAGATCATACTTATAAACACAAAAAAATAGCACTCAAAGAAAATGGATAGTACAAATAAAAATTTAAAACAATATTATAAATATTCTTAGGGAAAATGTTACACCCATGACCTCAGAACAATATTCAATGGAAATGAATTTTAGAGACCAAGAAAGATTAAAAATATTATAAAAATACTATAAAATATTAAAAATATTATAAAATTAAAATATTATAAAAATAATATTTTAGCAGAAATATTATGGCATTAAAAATATTATAAAAATAATATTTTAGCAGAAGTTCACAGGGAAGAAAGCAGGTAAAAAGAAAAATAAATTAAAAATGAGGAGATAAGGGTGCCTGGGTGGTCCAGTTGGTTAAGCGTCCAACTCTTGATTTTGGCTCAGGTCATGATCTCCAGGTCATGAGATCAAACCCCACCTCATGCTCCATGCTCAGTGAAGAGTCTGCTGGAGATTCTCTCCCTTTCCCTCTTACCCTTCCCCTGTTTATGCACACACATGCTCACTCTCTCTCTTTCTCTCTCACTCCCTCTCTCAGATAAATAAATAAATCTTTTTTTTTAAATGAGAAGATATATCTACAAGGTCCAAGAGCTGACTCATAAACAGAAGAGAAACAAAGAGTACAGGAAAATGGACAGAGGAAATTATCAGAGAAATAATATTTCAAATAAAATTTATACTAAAGGGTGTAACTTCCCAGAATAAGGAGACCAATTTCCTAGGGCAACAAATTAATTAAAAAGACCAACATAAGAAATATTTTGACTATATTTCAGAGTACTAGGGATATAATTATTAAAATTTTCCAGAGAGAGAAAAAAAAAAAAAACTACATCAACACTGATGAAAACTGGATGACCTTTAGATGTCTCAAGACTAACACTGAAAACATGGAGAAAATAAGAAATGTGTCCAGAATTTTGGAGGAAATCATTTCCATCCTAGAATTCTCTATACAAAGTTCAAACAGCTCTCAGAATAAATTAAAGGTATATTCTGATATGCAAAGTCTTGATTTTTTCTCAATTTTTTTATTTCTCATTTACACTTTGCAGGAAACCACTGGAGAATGTACTCTATGAAAATGGAAAGTAAACTTAGAAAAAATAAAATGTATGATAGGCTATGGAAAACTGAGGACCCAATATGTTATAGAGGCTGAGACTTTTGTCATGGTAGTGATTAGGTAAAATTCCAGAATGACAGATTTGAAGCAGGCTTAAAGACAAAGACCTCAGCTTAGAGCAGAAAGATGAAAGATTCTGTGAGTTATTTACCCAATTTAAAAAATACTGATAAAGGGGCACCTGGGTCATTCAAGTCACGATGTCAGGGTTCTAGATTCAAGCCCCAGGTCCCTATTAGTCTCTATGTGCAATGAGGAATCTGCTTCTCCCTCTCCCTTTGCCCCTCCCCACATCTCATGCTCTCTCTCTCTCTCTCATATAAACAAAATATTTAAAAAATACTTATAGAAGTACCTAATAAGCTTAACCATATTAATAAAGGTTTTACTTTGAATAGTATTAATAATAAGCACATTTTTAAAAAAGCAATTTAACATTTTTGAAAATTAGCCTGCTCCAAGGCAAAAGAATAGTTTATAAAGGATCTTACAAGAAAGGAAATACAATGATGGTGCACATTATGATTTAGCTGTGAAAATAGTTATATAGGAAAATAATCTAAGCTATAGACATTTATTTAACCAAAAGTTTTGATATAACTTTATTTGGAGGGTGAGACTATAGCAGTTATAGGAGAGGGTTTAAAATTATTTTTCCTTTAGAACTACATAAAGGGCGAGATTATAGCAGTTATAGGAGTGGGCTTAAAATTATTTTTCCTCTAGAACTACATATATGAGCTACTTTTCGTTTGTTAATCAGATGCCAATATCATTTTCATTGACTTCACTTACATCTTCATCATTTAACTTGCAATTTCACTTTTTTATTTTATTATTTTTGGCAACATTGAATGGTTAAGTTAAACAAGCAAGCCTCCTGTAGTAAAATTATTAAAGCAACTTTACTGTGTTGTCACTTTCCTTTTAAGTCCAGTTGATGTGTATATCTTTCTCCCCCAGTCCCTATTCCCAGATAGACACTCAGGCAGGGCCCATGAATTCATTGGTAAACTTAGGTATGAAGTTTAAACTCATAATTTGGAATACCCAGAACCAGATATTAATCAAAACTTTCAATTTGATCTAAAGTTAATCTTTCCATCATCTAGATATTTTAGAGAAAAATTCTGTAGTCTCTTGAGTGCACATGGTGTAAATTTTTTTCCCTCTTTCCTTGTATGGTATCTATATGACATGTCTATTATCATTTTTATTCCTAACTAGCGTTTCTGCCATTTCCAATCAAGGTTGAAGCAAGTTAAGTTTGAAGAGATGTGGAAAGGGACAGGGAGCCAGAGAAAACAGAAATTTCTCTAATGATTGTTCTTCTTATGAAACAGTTTCAAGCTCTTTGTTCCAGGTAAATAATTAAATCTAACATTTTTTTCTATGTTTTATGGAATGCTCTTGCTGAATTTCTCCAATTTTAACTCTCATGACACAATCATTCGGGTCCTTTGGCTCATGGCTTAACATTTACCCTCAATTTCTTCAGTGTTTTCAAGCTGTGGCAGCAGTCTTCATGTGGCCTCCTCTTCTGACCGAGGCTGCTTTTGCTCACGTCTTGTCCTTAAGCTCTCTTTTCAATGTGAGTTAGATCCCATTCACTGTCTCTCCATATTACAAGGAACACATTTCAAGCTGTCCTACCAGTCTAGCTGAAAATTCAAGAGGAGCAAGCACATCTACCTATACTCCTTTGTTTGGGACAAACAGAATCCCAACCATGCTCTTTCCAAAGTCATTCCCCTCAAATCCTTTATAGTTTCCTACAACTTGACCCATTTATAGTCTTAATTTGTGTAAGTAATCTAATTATTTTGGATCATCTACTTTAAATTTCTATTACCATGTCTCAATCAAAATGAAGATAACAATAGTCCCATTACAAACATATAACATCTGACAATTAGAAAGATAATGAACTATACAAATACAAGGTAGACATTAGGGTTAATTGTTGGGGGAAATGCTTCAGTGGACACTAATTTCATAACTGATTGGTTTATTTGTGAATAATTTTCAGGTTATGATGACTTTTGCTTTGATATCCAACTTTGCATATGAAAAACCCAATTATACTAAAAGCCCAAGTAAATAGCACATCTTGTATTTTAAAAAGGACAAACACCAGACATGGCAGGTGTAACTCTTTGTTGGCTCTTCATTAATTCATAGTTTTTCCACATAAAATGTTCTCAAACCAAAGTATTTGATCTCTCTTATGGTACATTTCTCTTTTATGTCAATGCTTTATATAATCAGCTCTATGGATACTGCAAATGCAAAGGTATAATTTGAGAAACCTTTCAAAACCCTCCTAGCTCACTTTCTTAACTCTAGATCCTTTCCTGATAATCCACAATATGGGTAACTATTGACCTAATGTTCCTAAAGTACAACTCTGATGAGATCATTAAACAATAGAAATACTTCAGTGACTCCCTGCTGACAATAAAATAAAATTCTAAACCATTGGCCTGGTACCAAGTCTCTCTAGGCTATGACTATCACTTTCTTTCCCAGCCTAATATATTTCTACAGCCTTTGCAATTTTCACAATCCTTCTATGCCAAAGTTACACAACTTCTTCCAGTTCCAACTATGTGTTCAATGCTTCTCATTATCTTGGGAATTCTGTATATGATCCCCTAGAACTGGAATGTTAGGAATACATCCATGCACTTACCCTTCTTTATTATACAGATATGTAAAAAATTAAGAAAATCCTTATATTCTTATATTATAATAAAATCCTTATATTCTCACCACTGAGAGATAACTATTATTGACTACTTGATGTTCTTCATTACAGACTAATTCCTATTTCTATGTATTCATAAATAAATAAATGTTTTATTAAAACAGAGTATTTAAAACTAGCTTTTTTTCATTTAATAATTTATCATATCTCCTCTATATAAACACATATACAGCTATTTCTCTTTATCTATTTACCTATCTCTGCCTCGAAGAGAGAACACAAAGGAATAACATAGAACATAACATTTATATACCTACTTACATATGTGTACAATTACCGACAATTTTTTAGTATAAACATCTAGGAGTACAATTTCTGTATTAAAGTTATGTACCATTTTATGGCTATTGATACATACTGACAAATTGCAACACTATACAATAATGTTTATTTTTCCACAATTAAAAAGTGTGAGCATTAATATAAAACATTACCACTTTGATGGGAGAAAACTGGAAATTCAATAGGCATTTAAAAATTGCTTTAATAAGCATTTTTTACTATTGAGATTGAACATTTCTCATACATTTATGTTCAGTTGTTTTATTGTATAATTGTCTCCAATGAAAAACAAGCTGATTTTAAGCTAAAGCTGCCTATATGTCTACCTTTCAAGGATTATTTGTTTCTAAATTATAGTATGCGGCAAATAAATTAAAAATAAACACTCAGCAAGGTTATTCTGATAGAACAAGACATTTTAAAAAGAAGGGAAGGTGAAGCTAAGACAACTACCAAGTACATGGTAGCTTAAGCGCTAGCTGTTCAAAGTAGTTTACTGAAACACATGATCATAAAGATAGGATTCAGACATCAAAAGCATTTAAATATTATGTTAAGAAGGAGATGAAATGGTGTATTACATTTAAAAAATATTTTCACCTAAATTGTTAGTCCTTGGTATTTGAAAAATTGATATTCAGTAGTCTGGAAATTTCACTTACGTATTTTATTCCTGAAGTGAAAGATAAACAAAGCATTGACTTATTTTATTCTATTGTTATAAGATTACTTTGTATACATACAGCTTTATGACCATAGAATTTAATTTTTGGTACATTTCAAAATAATTCGGACTTTTCACCTCCCATATATTTCCAAACTAGTATAAACAAGAATACAGTACAAACTGGAGGCCCCAAATTATTTATTTTTAACTCTGAATTTGTGCATATTTCCTTTTAGCTGGGCAAAGATGCAGTAATTTCCTAAAAAAGGAAAAAATATTAACTGATTTTTATTATCCCCATAAAAACATTGCTTTGAAGAATACCTAGTATAGTAGAAACTCAAGACTTTTTTTTTTAAAATAAATAGCACTTAAAACAAAGTGAAACACTTAGTTTTATGAACAAGGACATGCTAAAATCAAATAATTACTCTGCCCACTCAAAAAATACTTAGTCATTAATCAAATATTTGATAAACTATTTTGTATATTTTTGCTGATATAATAAATGAATTGCATTGTTGATATGGAAGGACATGCAATCCTATCTTAAGAGAAGATCTTAGGCAAAGATTGAAAACACGTAGGCTCTAGTCCTGTGGCTCCTCTAATAATTTCATAATATTAAACAAACCACTTGACCTTCCTTGGTGTCATTTTCTCCAGCTGTAAATGGTATAGTAGTAACTCCCTGTGAAGCACAGATGGTTGTTGTAAAGATAAAATGAGATGATAGATATAGAAGTGCTTTCAAATAAAGCTTATATAAATGTAAGATATTATATAGATGTATTCAGACAAAGGGAAAATCAGAACAAGCTCACAAAGGCAGAATAGCTAAATCTCACTGTAATACTTTCAACTCTGAATAGTGTTAGATAAAGAAAGATAACCGAAATACATTCAAAAAGAACTGGTCTCCTTCTAAGAACAGAAATTTGAAATAGATAACCTAAAATGTCCATCATGTATTCTGGATACTGGCCAAAGACCCACAGTAGTTTTAAATAAGAAAAGGTGGAAGATTGCATGTTTGAAGTCTGTGATTATTTTTTCTTATAAGGAGAGTTTATTCCCTCATCTCCTAAATAAATCCACATTTAACTGACACAAGAAATCTAAAGTTAGAGTATAGTGATTTGGAATAATTATTTTTCTTAATCTCTCAAGGTTTCATTTTTTACACAAGAAGAATGAAGGTTATGTATATACTATTTTCATAGAGATTTAGAATTAAAGAAATATGTATATATATATGCATAAAATATGGAGGCATGAATACATGTGAAAACTTTGTAAATATGTACATTACAAACATTCAGAGATAGAAAAATTCTTAAGTCTCCAAAGCGATTCATTGAACTTAGCTGTTGAGTACCTGAAATTGTCATACAGGGAGGTGGAACATAATGATACCAAAATAAACAACCAAGGTTCTCAAACCAGTTGAGTTTGATTCTATTTAAAATCTGGAACTAGAACCATACAAGTCAAAATTAAAAAAACAAACTGCAAATAAAAATTAAAACTGTTGGGATCCCTGGGTGGCACAGCGGTTTAGCACCTGCCTTTGGCCCAGGGCGCGATCATGGATACCCTGGATCGAATCCCACGTCGGGCTCCCAGTGCATGGAGCCTGCTTCTCCCTCTGCGTATGTCTCTGCCTCTCTCTCGCTCTGTGTGTGTGTGTGTGACTATCATAAAAATAAATAAATAAATAAAACTGTTAAAAACAGGGGCAGCCCGGGTGGCTCAGCAGTTTGGCGCTGCCTTCAGCCCAGGGTGTGATCCTGGAGACACGGGATCGAGTCCCACATCAGGGTCCCTGCATGGAGCCTGCTTCTCCCTCTGCCTGTGTATCTGCCTCTCTCTCTCTCTCTGTCTCTCTCTTTCTCTCATGAATAAATAAATAAAATTTTAAAAAAAGAAACTGTTAAAAACAAAGTTAAATTTCAAAATGGTTCTGGTTTAACAAAATTAGTTGTTTATCTTGCTAATTTCTGCATAATACTATGATTTATCAGTTTTAATGTCATATGGAATCAGTTCTTAATTTTTAAAAACATTGTTTCAAGGTCCTTTTTTTTTTTACAATTTCTAAAACAATCTCTTAAATAGCTTACAATTTTAAAAAGTGGTACTTTAATCTCCTACCTAGCAAAATTTTTTGCATGTGTTTTGTCTCTACAGTTATTAATAGTAAGAATGAAAAATATTGGCATTGTGTAACTTTGAGATCATTATGGTTAACATTTTAACTTAAAATGGGATTAATCTCTTTGTGTCTCTTTATTATTTATGTATCTATTTATTTATTTATGTAGAAATAGCTAAGCTAAGAGTATCATGAAGACACTGATATTTCACATTCTTTATAATATACTCTCAAATGGTATAGAGTGTCAATATAAACATAATGCTAAATGGAATATATCTTAATTCTGAAGCATAAATATATAATTTTTTTCTCAAGGCTCTGGGAAAAATCAAACTTTCTCTTTTTCCTCTATTTATAGAAGTACCTAGTTCATTGCCCTACCTAAAGTTTTCCACTAGTGTCTGAATAGTCACTTAAAATAGCATCCAGATTTTCAGAGCTAATGGAATGGCAGATAAGATACTTTGGTAACAATCAATTAACCAGGTAAAATCCACTAAAATGGGCAAAAATTAGTGAAAAGAGGAATCTACTGAGCTCAATCTTTCTATGACATATGTTGCCAAATCCGAATTTCCTCAATTTCCCACTGTGGCTGCAGAATGGGGAACAGGATATGAATCCAAGATCCTGCTAAGTTAGGGAAGGATCATCATCACAAACTGAGGCCTTAATTGACACACCATCAGTGTGTAATAGTGAAGCAAAAATAAAGCTGCCACAGAGAAGAGAAGAACAAGAAAAATGGCCAGTCTCAAACTTGGCACCAAGTGAAGGTAACAAACAAACAAAATTTCCCCCTAAAGTATTTGTTCTAATCATATTATCATGTAGTAAACTGTTGCCTGAAAAACCTCATGAGGAAAATTTAATTTTCAGTGGTGCTGGTTTGGTCTGCTGGAATCCGCTGGAAGAATGAATTTTCAAACAAAAATTTCTAAGGTAAATAAGCAGCTTACATATACAAAAAAAAAAAAAAAAAAAAGAAAGAAAGAAAGAAAGAAAATCACAAAACACACAGGAAAAAAATACCATGAATAATACCTAAGGGAATCGACTGATAGCAAATTTATATACCTAAGGACTTTAGATATTAAAATTATCAGCAAGCAAATGTAAAATAAGCATGATTATGTGTAAGAAAAAATTAAAAAATAAGCTCAAAAATACAAGCAAGGAATGAGTCCATAAAGCGTCTCTAAACATACTGAAAATTAACAATATATAACACAAAATGTAAAACTAAAAATTAATTGGCCTAATTAAAGGATATTAGTGAAACGAGAATTACTGAATTGAAAAACAGAATTTTCCAATGAATTATGTAAAAGAAACATTCAAACAAACCAATAAATAGAAAATCTCAAAGATAATTAAAGATGGTCAAACATACTAGAACTTGGAGTTTTTTAAGAAAAATATGAGAATAAGGAGATTAGGCAATTATCAGAGATGACAGCATATAATTTTTTAGGCTATGAGAAAGTATTAAACTGAGACCAAGAAAGCCAAATGAACCTCAAGCATTATATATGAAAATAATGACACCTGCATCATGGGGAAATTATGGAACATCAAAGACAAAAAGGAGATATTAAATGTAACCAGAGATAAAACTAAAAATTTAAATAAAGGAAAGCAATAAAATCGACAGCTGACTTCTCAACAACAGCGATAGAAAAAACATGGAAAATTTTCAATCAGCTCTAATGTCTAAATCAACAGAATATACAGTTCTCTCTACCACCAGTGGGACAGTCAACTGGTACAAAAACTTTAGAGAACTCTTAGACAATTTCTTTAAATATTAAATGCTAATCTATTTTATGACCCAGCAATTCCATCTCTAAATATTTATTCAAGATAATGAAAATATACAACCACAAAAAAAAACTTGTACACAAATGTTCATAGCAGTTACACATTAAAGCCCAGGCCTTCTGGAAGGCCAAGGACAGTGGCAGCTATGTAGCTTCTACCTCCTAATATTGCCCCAAACAATAATAAACAAGGGGAGAAAATTAAATACTTTATAAAACTATGCCCTCAACACCAGCTGAAGATAGACAATACTCATACATCAAAATAAATGTAAGGAATGAAAAGAGAAATCACCAAATTCCTGTACACCATCTCTTCTGGTGTCACTCCCCCCCACTCTGTTGCCCTGTTACAGGGCTTTGAGGCAAGCAAAGGCAGACCAAAAAAATTTCAAGGAGGAAATAATAGGAAACTAGTGAAGGGATCTGAGGGAGATCAAAATAATGGTCAGGAAGATTATGTTTAACCTAAATCTAAAACGAATTATAAATGAGACACTAGGTGGTACAGTCGGTAAGTGACTGACTGTTTCTGTTCAGATTGTAATCTGAGAGTAGTGACATCAAACCCAGGGTCAGGCTCCATGCTCAGTGCAGAGTCTACTTAAGACTCTGTCTCCCCCTCCCTCTGCCACTCCTAACCCCACACTCATGTTCTATGTTTCTCTCTCTCTAATAAATAAATACAATCTTTCAAAAAATAAATTAAATAAATATAAATATTTAAATACTTTCAGGCAGGTCACAGCATGTATGAGAGGGAAGTGATTTCAAAGAACATGCAACTTTAAAAGGGTAGGCTCAATTTAAAAGGGGGGAGTTTTCAAAACGTATAGCTTCTGAGGAATAAAATACAACAAAGAAGAATGGAAAAATCACTTCTTAGCAATTGAGTGGTGAAGAGGAAAAGAAAAAAAGTATATCTCTATAAATTTATATGACTAGTTTAGAGTCAAATAATTTTCATCTATTTCTCACATAAAAGCAAATTCAGCCAATTGAAGCACCATACAATCAAAAGGGAAAGAGGCCTGCCATCTTTGGAAGTTCTAGATCTGCTTTTGCTTGCTTCACACTCTGCCCCACCACATCAATACAAAAACAAACAAACAAACAAACAAACAAACCAAAAAAAAGTACCCAGACTGTGCTCTACCAATAGATTAGACTGACATTAAAGTAGAAATCTTGTTAAACACCCCAATATCAAAAAAGTGAACAAAAGGAAGCTCAGTAAGTCCGTGTTAAGTTATTGAAAAATATCAGAAAAAAAGTCACTTTGTCCAACTGATTTAAAAAACCCTCCTGCAAAAACAAACAAACAAACAAAAACAGGAAGCAGAAGAAAACAAAAAATCCACATGCCAAATATGATCACAATACTCAATTCCACATTTGAGGATATGGGGGGAAAAAACTTACATTAGAAATCCAAATACAATAAACAGAACAGACATAAATAGGAAGAAAAATTTTTTAAAGTTGATTGAACTCAGGAAAGAAATGGAAAAAAACAAAAAGCAAAATTAATTCAGAAATAAAGAACAAATTACTAGGTGCCTGAAGGGGAAAGACTCAAATAGAAATTGAACAAGGGGCACTGAAGACAGACAAGAAAGCAACAAAGTAAAAGTAAAAAGGCTTAGAAACCCATAGAAATGAAAGACCAGCAAAGAAGGAATAATATTCCTATCACCAGAGTCCCTAAAGGAGAAAACAAAATAATGAGTAGAGCAAATATTTAAAACCATAATCTAAACTGATATCCTTTTTTCATTTGTATCGTTTCTTAAATGAGAGGCCTCCTTTCCCCAATGGTTGTGTGATGCTTCCATTGGCTGCATCACTTTTATGTTGGCAATAGGCAAAAGTTATTTTACTCAATCACCTACAATGATTCTTAATTCCCCCATGTATTTATGAAATTTTATGTTTTTTCAAAATATTAGAGACATTTTGAAATATTGCCAACAATTCTGTGAATTAGAGAATGGGCTCTTCCCATCAAGCTGGCGGGAGGGGGGGTGGTGAACTTGGCAGAGACCCTGCTTCAGGTCCTCAGCAAGACAACTGTGGATCACTTCCAGCGTTCATATGTTGAACCCTGCTGCCTGCTCCTCTCCAAACCATACTCAGATGCCGTCATTGCACTGAACAGGCCAATGTACGTTGAGTTTCTATAATGTGCTAGCAAGCGGATCACGTCATAGACTGTCTGATTTCCCTTCCAGGATCCTTTCTGTGTCACCATACAGCTACACAGCTACACTGATGATGCTGTCAGTGCACCCTTTTTTTCAGATCCTTTTTTTAAAAATGAATACTGTAACCAGAAATTTCAGCATCTCATTTTCTCAGATTTGTCTACTATGGTTTCTCCTTGCCAGAAAACTGTTCTCCCTCTACATTCCCTCATTACAATTGGTATTACTGACTAGAGCGGGGGGGCGGGGACAAAATACAAAAAAAAAAAACTCTTTTTTTCCTGTCAAGAAATAGTTACTTAATTTACTAGGGTTAATGTTTTAAGAAAGGCATTATGTTTCTTTTTTTTCTCATGTGGCTGGGTTACAAAGATTACACATACATGTGCACACACATACACACACCCAAACCTGAGTCTCCAGTATGTTTTTCTTCATTCTTACAGCCTATAGGAGTTTTTTTTAAGTACAGTGTAATAACATAATAACCAGTCTCTATTTTAAGAGTTCAATCTCTATTATCACCTACTTAAGAACGAATTAGCTACTATATAATGAAGAAGAACTAAAATTTAACATGCAGGAATTTCAAACGTCTATTTCTGCTGCTACCCAAATGTGAGTTCCTACCAAGACACCCACACCCTGTGGAAGGAAAGGTGTGGTTTTCACATAACAAGTGGTTTCCGAATACAAAATTACAACTCAACTCAGTCTGAAATTCTCATCTTAAAGGACAGATCTGAATTTCTAGCAGCATAATAGATCTGTGCTATTGAATGTTCCACGATTATCTTAAATTCAATTTGATTTCTCTCTCTCAAAATTAACTTCATTTTTTGATCCACCTGTTTTCAATTCATGGGTCCAGACTTTCATTTACACAGGCTCAGAAGCTCAGAGCAGCCATCGGCTCATCCATACTTTCATCTTGGGCATTTAATCAATCAGTCACTGTGTCCACCGATTCTCTTTCAGATTTCTCTCAGTCGAACCCTTCCTTTTCATCATGATGCCCTTGCTAGCCCTCACTGTTTCACACCTGGACTCCTATTTCATTTTTCTAGTTCAATCTCTTTCACCTCCATCAGATTATAGGCATTGCCACAAGATCAAGACCAATGTCGCCAAAACACACTACTCCCCCTTTGTCTACATTATGCCAGTCGAATGCCTACAATTGTAATTCAAAACACTTATATATAGTCCAATTCTTAACCTGCGTTCCTCAGCTTCAACTCTTTTGTAAATCCTTCTCTGATAAGACTCAGATACTCAAACCAACTTACTACACTCTGTTTTGTCATAAACTGTGATGTAAAATGACCACATCAGCTGGAATAATTTCAGTTGCTAGCAACTGAGTACTCAATTCAAAATTGGTGAAATAGCAAATGACTTATTACTACACCTGACAAAAATTCTTCAAGCGAGTTTTTTCTCAGCTTTGTTTTTTTAATAGCTCAGTGATACCAATTACACAATTTTTTCTAACTTTCTGGTAAACCAAATTTGATATATTAAACCACCACAGAGTAAGTAGTGTCAAGCTCCAATCTCTGAATCAATCTCTTGGTAAGGACACCGAGATCACTTGTAAGACTTTAGACAAATCAAGGTTCACCCGTTGGAGTTGGGGGGTTCCTAGGATTTTTTAAAAGACAAAGACACTATAAAGACAAATCAGAGCTCAGTTGCTAAGTGTGTATTAAAAAATGCCTTTTAGAAGGTTAAAATCAATTTGCCACTGAGTCCACCTCCCCTCCACCCTCCCTGTGTCCGTTACATATTTAATGATGAATATTTATAAAAGTTAAATTGGTTTTACCTAATATAGCAGCAGACTACCTGGTAGCTTCAAAAATAAATCTGAAGACACTCTTTCAAGATATTTTTTTCCTGTTAAGGCCAACTCTGTTAGTTCTCTTACACATTTATTCTTTTATTTTCAGGAGTGTGTTTTAAGAAAAATTCAGTACTCCCCAGAAAATTCCTTAACAGCTAAAACTGTCAGCATGGGATCTTGTCAACATGTCTAGCTGGAAACAGTGAGCTAATATTTTGTTATCACCTTCTTCATTATTCTAGATGAGAATGTTTTGTAACACGTAAGTAATATGAGATGGTGGACATCACAAAGAAAAAGATCTTATAAAAGATTTGTAAACACCTTACATGGATATTGCTTTTCCTGCAATTAAAAGTAAAACAAAACAAAAACAAAAAACAGAGACAGACAGAAAGAGAGAGAGAAAGCCCCTACATGGAAAACGTTGCATGGAAACTTCTGTAAAATTAGAGGTATAAACAACTAAGAGAATGATTTATCATTGTTCTTTTTTTGGTCTCCAGAAATCCTGTAGTTTTTGTTTCTTTGTGCTTTTCATGTATTTTTCTGCAAAAAAAAATTGTTTTGAGTGTAGAATCCACAATTTTTATTCATTTATCTTTGTATATTTTTTATTAGAGTTCAATTTGCTAACATATAGTATAACACCCAGTGCTCATCCCATCAAGTGCCCCCTTCAGTGCCTGTCACCCAGTCACCCCATCCCCCCCACCCACCTCCCCTTCCACTCTCCCTTGTTCATTTCTCAGTTAGGAGTCTCTCATGGTTTGCCACCCTCGCTGATATTTCCCACTCATTTTCTCTCCTTTCCCCTTTATCCCTTTCACTATTTTTTATATTCCCCAAATGAATGAAACATATAATGTTTGTCCTTCTCCGATTGACTTACTTCACCCAGCATAACACCCTCCAGTTCCATCCACATTGAAGCAAATGGTGGGTATTCGTCGTTTCTGATGTCTGAGTAATATTCCATTGTATACATAGACCACATCTTCTCTATCCATTCATCTGTCGATAGACACCGAGGCTCCTTCCACAGTTTGGCTATTGTGGACATTGCTGCTGTGAACATTGGGGTGCAGGCGTCCTGCTGTTTCACTGCATCTGTGTCATTGGGGTAAATCCCAGCAGTGCAATTGCTGGTTCGCAGGGCAGGTCTATTTTTAACTCTTTGAGGAACCTCCACACAGTTTTCCAGAGTGGCTGCACCAGTTCACATTCCCACCAATAGTGCAAGAGGGTTCCCCTTTCTCCACATCTTCTCCAACATTTGTTGTTTCCTGTCTTGTTAATTTTTGCCATTCTCACTGGTGTGAGGTGGTATCTCATTGTGGTTTGGATTTGTATTTCCTTGATGGCAAGTGATGCGGAGCATTTTCTCATGTGCTTGTTGTCCATGTGTATGTCTTCTATGGTGAAATTTCTGTTCATGTCTTCTGCCCATTTCATGATTCGATTGTTTGTTTCTTTGCTGTTGAGTTTAATAAGTTCTTTATAGATCTTGGATACTAGCCCTTTTTCTGATATGTCATTTGCAAAAATCTTCTCCCATTCTATAGGTTGTTTTTTAGCTTTGATTGTTTCTTTTGCTGTGCAGAAGCTTTTTATCTTGATAAAGTACCAATAGTTTATTTTTTCTTTTGTTTCCCTTAGCTTCATGGATATATCTTGCAAGAAGTTGCTGTGGCCAAGGTCAAAAAGGGTGTTCTCTATGTTCTCCTCTAGGATTTTTTTTTAAGATTTTATTTATTCATGAGAGACAGAGAGAGAGAGAGAGAGAGAGAGAGGCAGAAGGAGAAACAGGCTTCATGCAGGGAGCCCAATGTGGGACTCGATCCTGGGTCTCCAGGATCAGGCCCTGGGCCAAAGGCGGCACTAAACTGGTGAGCCACCTGGACTGCCCCTCCTCTAGGATTTTGATGGACTCTTGTCTCATATTTAGATCTTTCATCCATTTTGAGTTTATCTTTATGTGTGGTGTAAGAGAATGCTCTAGTTTCATTCTTCTGCACGTGGCCGTCCAATTTCCCAGCACCATTTATTGAAGTGACTGTGCTTTTTCCAGTGGATAGTCTTTCTTTATTTATCAAATATTACTTGATCATAGAGCTGAGGGCCCATTTCTGGGTTCTCTATTCTGTTCCATAGATCTATGTGTCTGTTTTTGTGCCAGTACCACACTGTCTTAATGATCACAGCTTTGTAGTACAACCTGAAATCTGGCATTGTGATGCTCCGGCTCTGGTTTTCTTTCTCAATATTCCCCTGGCTATTTGGGGTCTTTTCTGATTCCACACAAATCTTAAGATTATTTTTCCAACTCTCTGAAGAAAGTCCATGGTATTTTGATAGGGATTGCATTGAATGTGTAAATTGCCCTGAGTAGTATAGACATTTTCACAATATTAATTCTTTCAATCCATGAGCATGGAATATTTTCCCATCTCTTTGTGTCTTCCTCAATTTCTTTCAGAAGTGTTCTGTAGTTTTTAAGGTATAGATCCTTTACCTCTTTGGTTAGGTTTATTCCTAGGTATCTTATGCTTTTGGGTGCAGTTGTAAATGGGATTGATTCCTTAATTGCTCTCTCTTCAGTCTCATTGTTAGTGTATAAAAATGCCACTGATTTCTGGGCATTGATTTTGTATCCCACCACATCGCTGAATTAGTGTATGAGTTCTAGCAATCTTGGGGTCGAGTCTTTCAGGTTTTCTATGTATAGTATCATGTTATCTGCGAAGAGGGAGCGTTTGACTTCTTTTTTGCCAATTTGAATGCCTTTTATTTCTTTTTGTTGTCTGATTGCTGAGGCTAGCTAGGACTTCTAGTAGTATGTTGAATGGCAGTGGGGAGAGTGGACATCCCTGTCTTGTTCCTGATCTTAGGGGAAAGGCTCCCAGTGCTTCCCCATTGAGAATGATATTTGCTGTGAGCTTTTTGTAGCTGGCTTTTAAGATGCTAGGGAATGTTCCCTCTATCCCTATACTCTGAAGTTTTGATCAGGAATGGATGCTGTATTTTGTCAAATGCTTTCTCTCCATCTATTGAGAGGATTATATGGTTCTTGTTTTTTCTCTTATTGATGTGATCTATCATGTTGATTGTTTTATGAGTGTTGAACGAACTTTGCATCTGGGGATAAATCCCACTTGGTCACAGTGAATAATCTTCTTCACCTACTGTTGGATCCTATTGGCTAGTATCTTCTTGAGAATTTTTGCATCTGTGTTCATCAGGGATATTGGTCTATAACTACCTTCTTGGTCGGGGTCTTTGTCTGGTTTTAGAATTAAGGTGATGCTGGCCTCATAAAAGGAGATTGGAAGTATTCCATCCCTCTATATGTTTCGGAACAGCTTTAATAGAATAGGTATTGTTTCTTCTTTAAACGTTTGATAGTTTCCCCTGGGAAGCCACCTGGCCCTGGACTTTTGTGTCTTGGGAGGTTTTCGATGACTGCTTCAATTTCCTCCCTGGTTATTGGCCTGTTTTCTATTTCTTCCTGTTCCAGTTTTGGTAATTTGTGGTTTTCCAGAAATGCATCCATTTCTTCTAGAGTGCCTAACTTGTTGGCATATAGCTGCTCATAATACATTTTTAAAATCATTTGTATTTCTTTGGTATTAGTTGTGATCTCTCCTCTTTCATTCATTATTTTATTAATTTGGGTCTTTTTTATTTTTAATAAGGCTGGCTAATGGTTTATCTGTCTTATTAATTCTTTCAAAGAACCAACTCCTGGTTTTGTTTATCTGTTCTACAGTTCTTCTGGTCTCTATTTCATTGAGTTCTGCTCGAATCTTTATTAACTCTCTTCTTCTGCTTGGTGTAGGTTTTACTTTGCAGTTCTTTCTCCAGTTCCTTTAGGTGCAATGTTACCTTGTGCATTTGAGTTTTTTCCAATTTTTTGAGGGATGCTTGCATTGCGATATATTTTCCTCTTAGGAGTGCTTTTGCTGTATCCCAAATATTTTGAATATTTGTATCTTCATTCTCATTAGTTTCCATGACTCTTTTTAATTCTTCTCTAATTTCCTGGTTAACCCATTCATCTTTTAGCAGCATGCTCTTTAACCTCTGCGTGTTTGAATTTCTTCCAAATTTCTTCTTGTGATTGAAGTCTAGTTTCAAAGCATTGTGGTCTTAAAATATGCAGGGGACAATCCCAATCTTTTGGTATCAGTTGTGACCTGATTTGTGACGAGTATGTGGTCTATTCTGGAGAAAGTTCCATGTGCACTTGAGAAGAATGTGTATTCAGTTGCGTTTAGATGTGAAGTTCTGTAAATATCTGTGAAATCCATCTGATCCAGTGTATCATTTAAAGCTCTTGTTTCTTTGGAGATGTTGTGCTTAGAATATCTGTCATTTGCAGAAAGTGCTGTGTTGAAGTCTCCCAGTATTAGTGTATGATTATCTAAGTATGTCTTTACTTTGGTTATTAATTGATTGATAGACTTGGCATTTCCCACATTAGGGGAATAAATATTCATGATCATTAGGTCTTCTTGTGGGATAGAGCCTTTAAGTATGTAATAGTGGCCCTTTTCATCTCCTACTATAGTCTTCGGATAAATGTTAATTTATCTCATGTGAATATTGCTACCCCAGCTTTCTTTTTAAAGACCATTTGAATGGCAAATGGTTCTCTAACCTTTCATTTTCAGGCTGGAGGTACCCTTAGGTCTCAAATAGTCTCTTGTAGACAGCAAATAATGGGTCTTGCTTTTAATCCAATCTGAAACCCTGTGTCTTTTGGATGGGATCATTTAGCCCATTCAGGTTCAGAGAATTTAGTGTCATCATAATACCTATTCAGTCCCTGTTTTTGTGGATTATTTCTTTGGGCTTCCCCTTTCTTTTACAGGGTCCCTCTTAATATTTCTTGCAGAGCTGGTTTGGTGGTCACATATTCTTTCAGTTTCTGCCTATCTTGGAAGCTCTTTATATCTCCTTCTATTCTGAATGAGAGCCTTGCTGGATAGAGTATTCTTGACTGCATTCTCATTTAGGACCCTAAATTCTCATTTAGGATCCTGAATATATCCTGCCAGCCCTTTCTGGTCTGCCAGGTCTCTATGGAGAGGTCTGCTGTTAATCTAATATTTCTCCCCATGTAAGTTAGGGATCTCTTGTGTCTCACTGCTTTCAGGATTTTCTCTTTATCTTTGGAATTTGCAAGTTTCACTATTAAATGTCAAGGTGTTGAACAGTTTTTATGGAATTTGGGGGGGACCTCTCTATCTCCTGGATCTGAATGTTTGTTTCCCTCCCCAAATTAGGGAAGTTCTCAGCTATGATTTGTTCAAATATGTTTTCTGGCCTCTGTCCCTCTCGGCGTTCTCTGGAATTCCAATTATATGTAGATTTTTCCTTCTGAGGCTATCATTTATTTCCCTTAACCTTTCCTATGGTCTTTTACTTGTTGTTCTCTTTTGTCCTCAGCTTCCTTCCTTGCCATCAACTTGTCTTCTATGTCACTCACTCTTTCTTCTACCTCATTAACCCTCATCATTAGGACCTCCAGTTTGGATTGCATCTCATTCAATTGATTTTTAATTTCAGCCTGATTAGATCTAAATCTGCAGTCATGAAGTCTCTTGATTCCTTTATGTTTTCTTCCAGAGCAACCAGTAGCTTTATAATTGTGCTTCTGAATTGGCTTTCTGACATTGAATTGTAATCCATATTCCATAATTCTGTGGCAGAGAGTACTGTTTCTGATTCTTTCTTTTGTGGTGCATTCTTCCTTCTAGTCATTTTGCTCAGTGCAGAGTAGCTGTATGAGCGACCTGAGTCAAGAATATCAACCACGACCTAAGTAAATTTCACCCTAGATGATTCTCACAAGGTCAGAGACCAGAAATTGAAAATGAAGATCAGAATGAAATAAAACAATAGGACCACTAAAGTGAAAAACAAATTTTAAAACAAAGTAGTAAAAAATAAAAGGCCAAGAATCCCAAAGAAGAAGAAAAAAAAAAATAAGAAAAAAGAAAGAAAAGAGAAAAAAGCAAAAGTAAAGAGAAAAAAAAGAGAAGAAAAAAAGGGAGGTACTGGGAGTTGGTGGTGTTGATGAAGTTGTAGTGGAGGGAGAATATTGTCTACCTGAGGGGTCCTAGAGGGTGATCCTCTTGGTTCTGAGTATATTAAGTTCTGTATGTTAGAAGATGCTCGGTCCCAAATTTTATAAGCTAGAAATACTTGTAGAAAGCCCCAACATTGACCATCCAAACCTTAAATGAGATAACAGAGGGGGGCAGAATGGGAATGAGGAATTTCACAGAAGGAATCAGCATGGTATACCACTTGGTTCTGGGTGCATGCTGGTCGTGTTTTAGAAGGTATTAATGTCTGCCCTTGTGGAACAAAATTAGGCAGAGAAAACAAGAATCACAAAACAAAAAAACAAGGCAAAAAAAAAATATCCCAAAATTAAGTTGAGTATGTTGAAGGGAATCTAGAAGTGGGAAATGTATCTAAGACCTATATTGGTAGAAATATGAAAGTCAAAAAGGAAGGAACTTAAATATGAAGAAGTGGTAAAATATTGTAGTTAAGGTGGGAAAAGAAAAAAAAGGAAATTTGCAGTCTGAAATAAAAATGAGTTGTACTGGAAAAAGGAAGAAAAAAAATAGGAGAGGTACCCTCTGGCTCTATATACTATTAATACCTCGACTTCCCCTGGAGCTTTCCAGCACTGCTTAGGTCAAGAACTTGCTCTTCCCCTGTCCTTCCAGGAGGTCTCTGGGGGAGGGGCTGCTGTGCTGATGTTCAGGTGTGTGCACCTTGGGAGCTGCCCTGCACCTTGCCAGGTGCTGGCTCAGTGGGAGCTGTTGACTCTGTGAGGCCCCTGTCCCCTGGCGGCCCCACTCGTCCCAGGCACAGGGTGACACAGAAGGAACCACCCCACTGGCAGCGGCCAGATCCCCAGCTCTGGAGTCAGCTCCCGCAGTAATTCCCCACAGCTCTGGGTCAGCAGGGGCCTGGGTGCTCCAGGGGCGGCGGGGGCAGGGGGTGGGGGGCGCTGACCTGCACAGCTCAGGGCGGCAGGAGCGTCCTCGCTGTCTTGTGTCCTCCCCGCCTCCCCTACCTCCCCACTCCCGGGGCAGGAGGATCCTTGCCGTCTGTGCCCTCCCTGCCCCGCACCTTCCCTGCCTCCTGAGGCAGGAGGGTCCTCCCAGCCTCTGCCCTCCCTGTCCTCAGCCCACCCTGGGGGGAAGCTCAGGATCCCAGCTGCCCCCCACACACACCCCACCCCGTGCCCTGGGATCCAGGCCCTGTGCTGCTGAACCCCATCCAGTGCCTCCTTTCCCGGGAGATTGGGGATCAGCCTCCCCAAGGATCAGGGCTCAGCCCCCTCCACCCGGAGCCCCCCCTACCCCAGGGATTGGGGCTCATCCCCCCTCCACCCGGAGCACCCCCCACTTCTCCCCGAGGCCCGGGGCCGCGCTCCAGCCCTTCACCGAGACCCCGCGGGGTGTGTGCGCTCCCCCCGGCGCCCTCCTCCCCTGGTGACCCCGGGACTGGAGGCGTCACCCCCTCCTGGGTCCCCCCATCTCCCCGCTGTGCACTTTCCCTCCGGGATGAATCCGGCAGATCGTTAAAGCCCCAGCATCTGGGGGGCTCTCCCGCCCGAGGCTCCCCCCAGGCCCGGCTCCTCGGCCCGCCCCCTCGATGCTGTTTCATTTCTCCTTCTCCGTCCCCGACCTCGTCAGAGGCGAAGGCCCTTCTCCGCTGCAGCTCCCGGTTCTCTGCTCACCTCCCAGGTGGAGCTCGTGGGTGCTCAGGGGGGTGGAAAGTTGCCCTGGGAGCTGGTGGGGCAGTGGGCTGAGCTTGTCCCGCCTTCCTTTTTCTGCAAAAATTAATACATGCACCCAAAGCCTCAGATAAAATTCCAGAAGAAAATAACCCAAAAGTCTTCTACTCCAATAAAAGTAACGTTAAAGACTACTGATTACTTTGGAGTCCTTTCTACATGCTAGCGTGAGGACACATGATGTGCACCTTCCATCCCTCCAGCCTACTGAAAGCATGCTAAAATATCTGTAGAAGAATGAACTCTGACATTAAGGGCCAAAAATATAAATACTACCGCCTCAAGCTTCACCTGCCTTTGTCTGTGATATTCTCATTTATTTGCCTCATAGGTGGACTCCTCTTTTCTGTGTTTTTCTAATTTTTCAAATTTCCTTGTCTGCTCACCTGCCTCCACAAATCAAGCTGTTTGTTGGACACGTTTGTGTCCAGCAGGAGAAGGTAAAACTGAGGAGTATTTCTGGGGTCCAGATACTTCAGCGGTAATTCACAAGCAATTGCAGAAGCCAACTGGATGCTGTTTGCACTGAAAATTCATCAGCAGTGCCACCTACCTCCGAGTGAGAAGCATCCCTCTCTGTCTTTTTGTGTTACATTTCACCAAGGGCTATCCCACAGCAAGGGGGCCTAGCTACCAACGATTTGTAGCAGTTCTAAACCACAGAGAGATCCATCTCTCAAGAACCTACAAATGTCAAAGAGATGGTGGGTCATGATGAGCTGTGCTGTCAGCAAGATGCTCCCCTCTGAAGTATAGACCCTACTCCAAGGTTCACTCTGTCTACCTGACTCTTTCTATGGTGAGCCTGTTCTCTAGGCACACATGGCAATTTCCAGCCTTGTTTTCTTTTGGATAGCCCTAATATGCCTGACAATCTACCTTTTCAAACATAATTGTAAAGAAAGACACAGTCTAACTTTAACGTCTCACAGAAATGGTTCAAGTACATCTCAATCTCATTGGGATATATCCACTCACACACACACACACACACACACACACACACACACTTGTATTAAACTTCATAATTTACATATGATTTATCATTCTTCAAGGCAGATAATTAGCTTTCTAAGAAAACATACCAACAATATTTTGATCGTTGCTTTTTAAATTATCATTAATATTGTTGTTGTTGATTGTGATTAGGAAACCTGCTGAAGCCTGAAATAAAGTAACTAAGAGTTCTACCTACATTCTTATTTGAACACCATATTCTATTTTTCTTATTTGAACACCATAACATGTGACACATATAGTTTACTTATACCCAATTAATGGTGTTATCTTTGTGCATCTTTTTTTTTAATTTATTATACATTCTTAAAAAGTCTGGTAAGACCAAAAAGCTGATAACTCAAGAAACTGGCAACAAAGAGAGACAGAGAAGGAGAAAGAGGGAGAATAATCATTGAGAAAAACATATAGTCCATCATATTTATGAACATATGAAGAACTCTGGCAAATATGGAACAATTATGTTTTGGAAACATGTATATAGTCAGGCAAGCTAGGGAGAGCCCAGTGGAAATGGGGTTTATCTGTCAACTGTCTTTATGAGAAAGGGGGTAGATCTTCTAAAATGCATATACTTGGCAGCCATTTTGCAATTGTTCCCCAAAATTTAGAAGTCCTATCGATGAACTCAAGAGTAATGTTCAATCTCACGGTTTAGAGATTTTTTCCAAAAAGAAAGATTTCCAATTTTTGATGGTAAAAGTATTATAAATCTGATTACACATTTGCCATCATTTACTCAATCATATGTGAATTGCACTGCCCTGATCATTCAGTATACCTAAAATAAATAATACACCATCCTCAACGTTGAACAATACTTTTTCCTCATGTGCTATAAAACACACTCTTATTTACACCTGTTTGCCTATACTATGCAAAAATACAGTCCACTTTAAGAGAAGAAGTTTAAGAGATGGTTTTAAGTGTTCACTTTCCATCTTCCATCAAAGTATTCTAAAGGTGTTGCCCTATTAGTATTTTTATAACCCAACAGCCGAAAAGTAAGCTCTTATATCTGCCCAGTTAATAAGGCTCTACAGAAATATATACTATTTCCCCCAATACAATCACAAAAACATATTTATGCAGCGCCTCATTTTAAACCGCCCACGATTGATTTCTCCACAGGGCTTGCTTGTCACAGCGCTTTGTTACCGTACCCACTACAGTACAGTATATCAGACAACTTTGCCTTGCATTGTCAATTAGAGAAAAAAAATAATAATAACCAAAGTAGTTTGCCTTCCAAATTCTTAGCTGCCCCAATGCTGAAAGCCAATGATGTGTAGAAAAGAAAAACCCTCATAACTCCTTGCCTGATAAATGAGTAGGGAGAGTTTGACAGATCAGAACGAGATGAAGCAGCCTAAAACATTTGGCACAATGTGCGTCTGGCATACAGAGACTGCCTGTCAAATGCCTATGACTCCATACAGCAGCTAGGGACCCTATGGAGCAGCAGATGGGCCATTAAGGTAGTATTAATGTAGATGCCATCAGTTTTCAGTTCTGACTGGGACATACTCTTTAGAACTATGAGCAGCTGCTGCCATTTATTGTGACAGCTTCCTGCTAACTTTTGCCAACTGGCACAATCTGACTCTTTGTACCTGAGCTATTAAATGTGTGACTTCCACCATTTTATTCCTCCAGAGAACGCTTTTAATAATCCTCTAAAGAAGGAATGAAGCATTTATCACCAAAGTGAATATACATACCATGCCGTTCTATTGTACCAGACTCCTGCCCAGTGTACTTTATAGACCTTATATTAATACATTCTTATTAAAACTAAGCATAGATCTTTTCATATATATGGAAATGCTAAATTGAAAATGATCACTCATACTTAAGCCTAAATCTTTCATGTAATATTGATGCACTTAACTATTAAGTAACTGGAACCTTTTATCTTTTGAAATATTATTTCCCCGATGAGCAAATGTTTCAAAAAGTCACGTGAAATGCAGTAGTAATAAATTAACAAACCAAAAGTAAGTGATTTCATGGCTCTCTAAATATAGGTAAATATTTTCATCTCCAAACGTTCAGACACACCTGGTGGTTTGCTAAATATGTGTACAGAAATTTTAGGTGTATGAATAGATTTAAAAGCTCTATATCTGAATAATGTCCTTACTAGAGATCATGAAGAATGCACTACAAACGATGGTAATTGTGTATTTATCACCTGCAGAATAATTTCCACAGAATATGCAACCAAACTATTGGCAGAAGCAGTACTCTGCTGCCTTCTTTTCATCCAGCTAGACTTCTAGGGATACATTGCATCATTTTTTATTATGTCGAACAAGAAAGCTCACAGTACAGCACAGCATACGGTTTGTCAGACAATAAAAACTGCAGCAAGTCATTATAAAAATGGCTGGCAGACATATTCATTATGCTGAGCTAACGTCTTTTCTGCATCAAATATCTCTACAATCTGACCAATAATCTATGTATGAGATTTCTAAACATATCTTACCCTCTCAATACTATATTTCATGGGAAGGTCTCTCTGTGCATTTATCCGTGCGTGCACACACACACAAACACACACACACACACCCCAATACACAAATAGTAGATCTTAAGGCCATTAAAATTCCAAAGTTCACTTCCTGTAATAATGAGCATACATCTACCAGAATGCATAATAGAGGAAAGTTGCAGAGCTTTTGACATTGATCACACAGCATTTGAGATGCTTTTATGATACACGAAAGAAAAAGTGTAGAAATAATGTTTAAGATGTCCCATGTTACATGTAAAGGAAACATGTGAAATAACGATGGTGCGAATAGACTAAAGAATAGTAAATAGCATCTCGACGTCAAGGCACTCTCAGTGACTCCCACGAATACATCCATGAACCAATCTATGACATTTGTCAGAATTTTAGAAGCTCCTTTTTAGTATCTGTGTGCACGTATGTGTGTGTGGATTTATAGGTGTTGACTTGCCTTTGCATATTATTTCTAAAGGAATTGCAAGGTCTTTACTTTCAGGAAACTCCAAAGAATGAACCATGATAACATGGAAATGGACCTAAAGAACGTGAGTGTGATTTTCAAGAATGCAAATGCAGGGATCCCTGGGTGGCGCAGCGGTTTGGCCGCCTGCCTTTGGCCCGGGGCGCGATCCTGGAGACCCGGGATCGAATCCCACGTCGGGCTCCCGGTGCATGGAGCCTGCTTCTCCCTCTGCCTGTGTCTCTGCCGCTCTCTCTCTCTCTCTCTCTGTGACTATCATAAATAAATAAAAATTAAAAAAAAAAAACCCTAAAAGAAAAAAAAGAATGCAAACGCAAACACACACATTCACACACAAAACAAAAACACCACACTAAAATTATTATGTTAAAACCTAACTATAAGAGCCTAACTATAAGAGACATGCTAAAATTTTGATTTATTAGTTAATTCTAGTAGTTATGTTGATCTATTTTAATTACATGGTTTATTATGGTTGTTATTGTTGTTTTAACATTTCAGCCTTCACATAGTATTATTCACATTATTCACACTTCACATAGTATTCTTTTTCACTTCACCAAAGAGCACTGAAATCATAATACCATATGAACTTGTTTTGAATGTTTAAATAGTAGTGGTCATAAGTGAATATTTTTTACAGTAGCTATCTCATACAAAGCTAAGTTAACAAAAAGGAATCGTCAAAAATCGGCAAAATCTAAAATGATTTTTGAAACTTCTCCAGTGCTTACTTTGACTTGGTATCAAATTAAAGATGCCATTCTATTGCCACTCTGATGTCATTTTGAAAATAACCTAATAATGCACCTGAAAAAATTTAATGTAAAAACATGAGCATTGTTCACATGTAGCACCTGTAGCAGTGTTTCCTTGGAAGAGCATTTACTTGGGCTTCCTCAAGGAAGGAGGACTGTCTTTCTTCATGGGCAAACCAAGGTCCAAGAGATGAAACTTCCAGAGTGTCTCTATTGGACAAAAACAAATAAATCCATTTAAAAAAAAAAGAGTCTGGAGATCAATTCTTTTTAGAGGAATTGAGAGTTTTACAATACCATGCTACTATAGTAAATCTAGAACTGATACCTGAGAATTATAGTACACATACATTTGCAAAGACACTGAATTCAAAAAGAGCTACACAAAGTTGACATTATTAGTCTTACTTTATCGAGTGGTGATTTTGTATTTTTAAAGATGTGTTTTAGATATGTTATTTTCAAGGAAAAATCTAAGTAAAATATTCTTACGAAAACCAAAGGACAGAAACTTTTCTCTTCCAATAAGTTATTAAATAGTTACTTATAAAATATAATTCTAAATAATACAATGGTGTCTTGATAAGAAATATTAGTTTTGTGACCAGGGCTAGAAAGTATGCCGGCTTTTTTCGAGACTCATGATTTAAAGTGTTTACTGAAGAGCTTAGAATAAGGAACTTTACCTTTCAGCATCTATCTGCAGGGATAGTTTTGTAAAGCTCTGCAGCATCCTGTGCAGTAGTGCTGTAAAATCAATGAATATATGTAATGTCAAGGATATTTATCTATTATGTTTTTCAAACACAGAGGTAGTGAAAATGTTTTACTAAAAATCTATGCACAGAATCTACAATCTTCAAACCTCGGAGGCATCTTCCCGTAGAGGAACCACTTGTATTTCTAATCTGGTTCAAACTGCTATTGTCACTATTATTTCCATAGAAATATTTCACTGAACTATGAAAAGCATGTAAAGAGGTAAAATCTAAAAGCCCTAAAGAGAGAATATACTTGAAGATTTATCATTTTTAATAAAAATAAATGAATCTCTATTGTGACTTTTTTAAAGTTAGCAGAGAAGGACTGGAAATCAATAGTCTTGAAATAAATGAAATCAGCCCCTCTTATGTTTTTGTTTTATAATCTACAGGAACAGGAAAACTCCATTGCCCATCCTAAATGTTGGTAATACATTAAGATCATGTGGTATTTGAATATAACATGTGACACCCTAAGGGTCAATAATATTTCAAGGACCAAAATTATAAAATATATCCACAACCCTACTCAATCCACACATAGGTACTGTTGGTTTTTTTTAACTGCCAAAAGATACTTTTTTAAAAAAACTGCATCTTTTTATCAGTGTGCATATTTTATAAATTTCACAAGTATATCAATTTCTTCCGTGATTCAGTTAAAGTAAACAGAAATAATTAGAATGGTGACAACTGAATTATTAGAAATTTATTTAGCAAGAACAGTACACTCTAAGTACAAAAGGTTCCATGGGTAGTGAGTTCTCAGAAAATTAATAATGTTACAATGGTTGTTTTTTTCTTTGCCTTTTAACCTTCACAGAAATAGTTTTTCTAGAAAAATGTTATTAAAAACGTACAAGAACCTTAGGTTAAAGACAAATTACACTCATATGCATGTCTTTACTTAGCTCTTCACTCTTTTCTGATAAGGACAAAAGTAAAAAAAAAAATCTCAAATACCAACAAAAGAATTTAAGTTATGATATTATTTTCCCTCAAATTCAACAACTGAACTGGACTTTGAGTGGTTCTCCTTCTTCACAACAACCACCGGGCATATGTAAGCACAAATACAGAAAAGGGGAATAAAATTTGAGATTTGCCCCAATCGTCTTTCACCAAATTCTTTCCCCACTTTTTCAAAATTCTGCTTATATCATACTTTCCCTTGAAATCTTTACAAAACCTCTTAATTAGTCTTCATTCAATTTACAACTCAATCATGTAGAGAAAAAAATTCCTTACTTAGCCTAGGACCACACTAGTCTTCCTCCAAATCCCAAGTTTGTGGTTATCAGGAAAAATAAGCAAGCAGCCACAAAATTAAAAGGCTGTATAAATACAAAGAACAAATTGATGGTTGCCATTGTGGTGCAGGTGGGGAGATGAGCAAAATGGGTGAAGCTGAATGGGAGATACATGCCTCCAGTCACGTATTGAGTAAGTCACAGGAATAAAAAGCACCACATAGGGAATACAGTCAATGACACTGTAATAGAAACATATGGTGACAGATACAGCTACACCTGTGGTGAGCACAGCACAATGGATAAACTTGTGGAATCACTATGTTATACACTGGAAACTAATGTAACATTGTGTGTCAACTATACTTAAATAAAATAAGTTAGTTAAAAAATAAAAGGTGTTATTTAAAAAAAAGAAATATGGAAGCCCTGGTGGCTCAGCAGTTTAGCGCCACCTTCAGCCCAGGGCGAGACCGGGGATCAAGTCTCAGGTCAGGCTCTCTGCATGGAGCCTGCTTCTCCCCTATCTCTGCCTCTCTCTCAATCTCTCTCTCTCTCTCTCTCTCCGTCTCTCTCTCTCTCTCTCTCATACATAAAAACTTTAAAAAAATAAAAAATAAAAAGAAATAAAAAGTCTGATTTTTTAAAATATATTTTATTTATTTTATTCATGAGAGACACAGAGAGGCAGAGACATTGGCAGAGGGAAAAGCAGGCTCCCAGTGGAGAGTCTGTTATAGGACTCAATCCTGGGACTCCAGGAATACGCCCTGAGCCGAAGGCAGATGCTCAATGACTGAGCTATCCAGGCGCCCCAAAAAGGGCTGATTTTTAAAGCCTAAACTAAGTAATGATTTAAATTGCCTGTTTAAGAAGTATTTATTGCCTGGAATTAGAGTTCTCAGTTTCTCAGCCTCTCAATTCCATGTTTTTCTTTGTAAGATGAAGTCCAGATGCAGCAAAAGAGTCTGGGACCTAATGGAAGAAGAGAAGGATTGGACACTTAGGGGAAAAGTCCCCCCACACCTCCAGGCCCTAAAATTATATAAGTGCTGCCTTCCCAGCAGCCTCTTCTAGAAGAGGAGGATTCTGATGGTGTAATCTAATCTGACCTCTTAGTCTCCTTCCAAAGGGACAACATTCACGTACTATTGGGCTTCATCTAGGCTCATGCTGGTGGTACAAGAATTCTTTCATTTAATCTTGGACAATCTAATCTGTAGTGATCCCACAGCAAAGTCCTTCTGGTGATCCCCTGTATTAGTCAGGTTTCTCCTGTGATAATGTTGCATATAAAAGTCCTCTCCCACATTTCAGTGTCCTACGAAAACAAACATTTATTTTTCTTGCTCAGAGGTTCATGGTTCATGGTTTGGTGCAGTTGGCTCTGCTTTAGGTTACAGACCTGGTTCAGATTTTTTTCATGGTTTTTCTTTGTCTTTTGAGAATTAGTCGCTATCAGAGTAGGATCCTTCCATGATGGATAGCAGAAGAGCAAGAGGGGCTAACCGAAACAAGCAATGCTTATTAAGACAGGGGCCCCTGAGGTGGTTCAACTGGTTGAGCATCTGACTTGGTTTTGGCTCAGGTCGTAATCTCCAAGTCCTGGAATCCAATCCCACATAGGGCTCTGTGATTGACAGGGAATCTCCTCGAGGATTCTCTCTAGGATTCTCCCTCCCTCCCTCTTTGCCCCTCTTCTTGCTCTCCCTCTCTCTTTCTCTCTCAAATAAATAAATACATTTTTTAAAAATTCTGGATCATAAATAACCCATTGTCACTTCTTCCCAGAGTCCACTGGCTAAAAATCATATGGCCAAGGCAAAATCATTGGAGTGTGGGTGTGCATAATCCATATACTAGTGTCAGAAGCACTGACAATTTAGATCACAGAAAGCAAATACATACTTCTATGACAGTAGCTAGTGAGATAATATGGAGAACAATTCAATTCACCATACCTCCTCTGGAAAACTCTCAAGGCTGATTGTCATCTGGTTCTTGGTCTTATCTCTGTTCCACTAGCTAAACTCAGGTCTTCTTGTTTACCTGGCCAACAGCTTCTATGTTGATGTTACTCAGCCCCTGCCCTCTCCACACATCCACTGAACACTACTTTCTTCCTCTCTAAATCTGAGACAAGACACATTTTGACTGATTCTATTTTCTTTTTGTTTGTTCACAGTTTCTAATAATGCCACACTCGACTTTTTCTTTGTTACACCAAATTCCCGGGAAACACTAAATGGTAGACAGGATATTTTTTTTTATATATTAGTAGAACTCCATGACACAGATCCTAAGGATCAAATATTACATTAAAAAATGAGAGAATTTAGAAAATTTTCCCTCAAGACAATTGCCTTGATTGCAGAGCTAGTGACTGGATCTGTAATCCTATTTTTAAATATCAGAAGCTAAATATCTACTAAGTTTTTCTCATTACATTTCCTTATAGCACATACTTATCTGGACAATTGATGGCCAGGGAGAAGGTTGTGTTTTCTAGGAAGCAAAAGATTAAAAAAGCACATTAAATTTTCATATTGACATTATATTTATGTAGAAGGTTAATTTTCCTTTTAGTTTTCAAGTGTCAACTCCTTGAGCATAGAATAATTGTACAGAGGTTTTCTCCATGGAAATAATTAGAATAATAATTAGAGAGAAAAACCATTAAATGATATAAGTAAGACAATAAAAATTATTGTTTGGAAGTTGATTGCTGGTAAAGAAATAGTGTTGCAATAGCACTTTCACCCTAATGCTATAATGAGGTATACAAGAAGAATAAGGATTAGAGTGGAGAGAAATGATTCTAGGAGCCCAGCAAAGCCAATAAGGAGGGAAGAACAGAATCATCATGCTCAGAGAAGATGTATTTTAAAAACTGAAAAAAAAAACACTTAATCTATATTTATTACGATACATTTACATATATTTTTAAAGAGATAGGATAGTGGAAATACACTATTTGATACTGCAATGTTGAATACATGTCATTAGACATTTGTCCAAACCCACAGAATGTACACCACCAAGAAAGAATGCTAATGTAAACTATGGAATTGGGGCAATAACAATATATTGATGTAGGTTCAGCAATTGTACCAAATGTAGCACTCTCTTCTAAAAAATAAAAAGTCTTAGAGAGAGAGAGAAGTAAAAAATACATACATATATACATACATACATACATACATAAAAATCAGCCCTACTCATCAGTCCAAGAATCTATAAATGATAGGTTGTGTTTTGCATTCCTCAACATTAAAAAATTCAGGCCTGTTTTGAAGGGAGATGATTATGAAGAGATCTTATAGAACACATCCAATTTCTTGGTTATAAAAAGTATTATTCTGGGAAGCATTACCAGAAGAGAACAGCCTGATCTGGTTTATGACAATATGCATGAGTAAAGTCCAAGGTAATGTTGTTAGGAGAATGATTTTTTTAGAGTTTATTTCATTTCAGAGAGGATGAGAGAGAGCATGCATGAGTGGGTGGAGGGGCTGAGGGAGAAGGAGAGGGAGAGAGGCAGACTCCACACTGAGCATAGAGCCCAGTGTAGGGTTCAATCCCAGGCCCTTGAGATCATGACCTGAGATAAAAATCAAGAGTCACACACCTAACTGACTGAGGTACCCAGGCACCTCCAGGGGGAGAATACTTTTTTAAAATACACCTGCTGGAATATCCAAAACATTTCATTTTGTTCCCTTCTAATTGGTAGGACTTAATTTTATTCAGAATATTGGTATTGTAACTCAGTCTACTTTCATTTCTACTTCTATTGAAGGTTAGAGTTTAATATGTATACTGTGTATAATGTGATGCCGGTAATAATTTACCAATGTTTATTGATGACAATTATCTTTCATTATAATGATCAATACAAAAGAAAGTATTGTAAATTAGGTATATATATTACTGATTTTCCCAACACAGAATTAAATTTCTTATACTTTTTATCCAATGCTCTCCTTTTAGAGGCAAGGAGACAGCAGTATTTCCAACAGACCACAGGCCATCCCATCATACCTGTGATATGCTTGCTGGCAAAAGATATTTCCTCAAATAAGCAACACATTTTGTTTTTAAAAAGGATTACTTTGAAATACTCAAAAATACATGTGACATTAAAATATGAGTATAATTTAAATTTGTTTTATATTTTAAATGAATCCAAGTATTTTTCAAAAGTTATTTTTAATACTTCAAAAGTCTTTTTGGCACTTAGTTCATACTGGTGACATTTAATTATAGATAAAAAAATGTTCTGTAAAAAAAAAGACAAAAACATATGTACAAAGACAGCAATCTATTTTAAAATCTTTTATTTTTGTTGCTTTTTTCCCCAATAATTAAAATGTTACTCTTACCTCTGATATCTATTTGAGTGGTGTATGCTCCGAAAAATTCTTCAGAATTATAGCCGGCAAAAACAACCGGATGCATGTCTCTAGAAAGTGATGTCTTTAATAACAGATTTGTTCTCCGTGGAGAAAAGTTTCCTAAATTCTAGGATTTTTTTTCTCTCCTCCAGCTTGTGAACTCTTAATACATACTGGAAATTTATTCTAGACCCCTTTTGGTTTTACTGGGGTTATATCACTCATCTGCCAATTCACTAATAAAGAAAAAAATCCTGCCTTATTGAGCACTTGTTATATGCTAGATACTCTGTCAAATGCTTAACATGGATGGCTCATCTATTTTAATTCTTATAAAGGCCTTATGAATAGGAAACCAAAAAAGTAGAGAGACTGATTATGTTACAAGAGATTCAGTAAATTATTATACCATTTGAACTGTATTCTTTAAAAATGCCTTGGTGTTGTTTAAAAGCCAACGTGACAGTGGTGAAGAAGTGGAAATGTCAGGAGGGAGGAAAGAGGAAAGGCACTAAAAAGATGAGAATGCTAGTGTCAGAAAGTATCCGAAAAGGAATGTGGCCTTTGTGGGGAAGATTTTCTGCCTGCCTACTGCTCGAGAACATTGAGTGGTATTGCTCACAGATAGGAATTTCAACAGTGTTATCTAGATGTCCTTCCATAAAGGCATTACATATTTTATGCATAATATGCTTTCTCCATTTTGTAACATGTGTGTGTGATAAGAAAGTAAAAGACCACAATATTTTCACTCTCCTCATCAGAAGTTCAATGAGATAGAATTGTACTATTGATGGAAACGCAGGGCGTCCACACTGCTTTAAGTCAAAAACAAAATATGGAATTTGGGCTTATATATGTCAAAACCCCATCCATCCTCATGCCCTTTCAGACAGTAGTAAAGTTTCTCAAAATCTAAAATAACAAAGTGATACCAAAATCCGACAAAATTTTACATACAAAAGTATTTAGTATATTTTTATACAGAACAGTATATATATATACATATATATACATATATGAAAAGTACACATACATAAAGATATTTTAGAGTCTTAAGGAATTTACATGGAATCATATAACATTATATAAAAAGCATAAGATTAATATTGTATAAAAATTGAGAAGGTTATGATTACATAAAACAGAAACATAAGATAAGGGACCTCATCCTACATCTTTGAGGGGTTATCTCTAAGTAATGGGATTGTGTTTGTTATTTTCTCCTGTATTTTTCTGTTTACTTATTTTTTGTATTTTCAACAATGAGAAGTTGCTACCTTTGTTTTCAAAAGTTACACTTAAAATTATAAAAAAAAATTATCTTGCTGTCCCGTGTACCCTTTATGAAACTAGACAATTTTTTGAATAAAAGCAAAATAATTCACCATTTTAAGAGGTTAGATCTTTTAGAATTTTTTTCACAAATTAATTGCTAATGTCAATGATACTTTTGCAGATTGGATTCTACTTTTTTGGGGGGGATTCTACTTTAACAAATTTCAAAATCATTTAATAAAAATAAATCTTAGTAATTGACTTTATTTAACACACAGGAAATGACTTATTTGGAAGAGTATTAGAGAAGAATAAATATTATTGGAATATACTTAAGTATTTATCGTAAGTCAAAGAATATTTTAGGTACACTTCAAAAGTCTACCTAAAAATGTATAATAATACATGTCTGAGACCTAGCTTTACTAAGTGCTCTTTTTTACCATTATAGAAAAGTCCACTAGAAGACTTTTGGCTGATTTTGAATACTGGATACTTCTTAAACCTTGAGTCTTAAGAAAGGAGTCTGTGAAGTACCAGGTTTTGAAGTTGAATGTTGGACTTATGTTGCCTTATCTTTATACAGTGTGTTATGTTTTCAGTGATCTTCTACATTCAATTTCTACTATATTTACACTGCTACTTTGAGGTATATAGGCCAAATAGTAAATACAATTTGAAGAGTCTTGTGGCTTCCCCATAGCCCATTGGCCCAAATCTATGAACAGAGGCCAGATCTTATAGTCCTGTGTCTTTTTAATACAATGTCCTTTTTCCTTCTAAAGGTAGTTCTAATAACCAGGTAGGATAGGAATGCTGGGCAATAGGATCTCATTGCACAAATCAAATTATGCTAGATAAGTGACCTTCTTTGTCTAAACAGGGGGCAGAAGATTAAGACTGGAATTTATATGCATATGAACTTGTCAGTTGACTATTTCCTTCTAGTTCCTATCTCAGATCATATGGTACTCATCTGCTATTATAGTGCAAGATGCCTAGAATGTGTCCCTCAATTGTTTCTAGAGTGCAGAAATTAATAATTTTCTTGTCATTAGACAGCTATAAAAAAAAAAAAAACATTAACAAACATTTTGCCTCAGAACTCTCAATCAACTTTTTACTCAGCCACTTTCAACATTCGGATTCATTAAGATAGTCTAAAAGGAGTGGGCAGGGTACCGTGTGTTCTGAAATCTGTTCCTGGCTGGATGGAAAATGCATATTGTATTCATAAAGAAGGATGCTCAGGTTATTTTAGTCAGAGTAGCCAGTCTCCTTCCAGCTGTGAAATAACAGGTTTAAGTTTTGTTTTGTTTGTGACCATTAAAACATTTCAATGAAATAACCATCACAAATGTTGTTGAGTAAAGTGAGCCACTGACAAAGCAGACACAAAACAATGTTGCTTTTGAAGCTTGCTGACAAGTAGGAGATGTCAGTCTTTGTAAGTATAGGACTTCATGGATCAGTTAATAAATTTCCAAATGCTTATGACTCCAGTGATTAGGCATTAGGGCTAATTACTCTAAGTATTTTTTCTTCAAGACCTACTTCCTACTTTTAGTCATTCAAATGAAACAATTAGACTCACCAAGAGAAATGGATAATGTCTTTTCAAACCATATTTCCCATAACACTTGGTTTCCTGCAGCAAATCATTAAATAGTCAACAGATGCAATGAGTTTTCAGTCTAAACTTCAAGCAATTATTTTGAAGGGCAAAAGTGGCTTTTTTCCCCTTTAGTACCAAATATCTTCTCCTGCCCCCAATTAAACAGACAGGTTATTAAAGAAATTGCTTTACTTCTATGCAACTTGCATACTACTTTCCATTTCAACATACTTGAGAGTCGATATCAAATGCCATGAAAGGTCTTGGGGCAAGGAAGAGAAGAGATTTAAAGTTCACTTTGTGAAAAGGAAATGACTGATTGTTGATATATGCTGTAAAGGAACCATTCCTGTTAATAGGGTGAGCACTTAACAATTATATCACCTAGGAAACTATATGCTCCAGAGTTGACAAATTATTGGGAGCCCCCTTCCCCCAACTGCCTTTTGTTTCAGCCCCAAAATATAAAGCAAGTATACTTTAGTGACATGATTTTTTTTCTGGCACCTTTCCATAGCCAATTCCATTCATGCAGAAAAAGGATGAAATTCCATCATTCGAGCATGACATCTCAAAATTCAAACTTAATGAGAGCTTTGGCAGCTTCTGTCGAAGGCAGACAGTGATTAACAAAACACTTCAGAGTACAAGGCACAGCAGTGCTCAAAGAAAACAGTGATGATCTCCACTTAATTGTAGAAAAGCCCAAAGCATCTGCCAGCCGAGGAGAGCTGGAGCCATAAGGAGCTATTGCTCAGATAGGCTGTCATCTCCAGAGATCAACAACCATATGCTCAGCTCAAGCACAAACTCCAAAGAAGTTAATTTTCTGACAAAATACAGGGATAAATATGACATTCAAACAAGTGTGCTCACCCATCCTGAACACACGTTCATCTGCACGCATCAGATTTATGCATCGTTTAAACACAAGCAAATATAATTTGTTTGGAACACAAACATTGCTGCATGAGTACAGGTATAATTAATCTTTGTCTGCTCCACAGGTTCTTGTGTTCTACTGGTTAACCACGCTTTCAACAAACTTTTGATGAATGGAAAAGTCACTTGTTGCTTCATACCTAAACATATACCACGTTCATTCAAGCCCTTGAAATTAATGCAAATTATTTAATTCAAGATGAAAAAAATAAACCATATTATAGCTATGATTTGAAGTATGTATTTATATGTGTGTACATACCTATGTATATACGTGTGTGTGTTATTTATACACATACACAGAGATCTATCTTCTTGTCTATCTGTCCATCCGTCCGTTTGTCTGTCTTTTTCTCTCTGAAAGCAAAGCTGAGATCTTGACCAAACGTTTCTGGGATATAGGCCTGCAAACAAAAGCCAAGTTTTCCACCTGAGAGGTAGACATTTCTCAGGATGAAGTCACCAGAAAAACTGCTTGTTGGTACCTGTGGTCATGATGTGTTCTCATTGAAAATAATACAAAGTAAAACACAAGAGAACAAGAAATAGATACTGAACATAAGAGCTGCAAAAAGTAAAAAGATAAGAGGTTGCATTCTAAAAATGAAAATATGGGGCAGCCCCAGTGGCTCAGGGGTTTAGTGCCACCTTTGGCCCAGGGCATGATCCTGGAGACCCGGGATCGAGTCCCACGTCGGGGTCCCTGCATGGAGCCTGCTTCTCCCTCTGCCTGTGTCTCTGCCCCTCTCTCTCTCTCTCTCTCTCTCTCTGTGTGTCTCTCATGAATAAATAAATAAAAATAAATAAAAATGAAAATATAAAGAATAGAAAGAGAAATCCCCCACATTCTCCCATTATTTAGAAGTGGAGATTCCTCTTTGAGGTAATACCTCCTGGAAAAATGCAACATGTGGCATCAGATGGAATAGTGTCGGCAGACTATCAACTGTGCATGTCTTAAAAACAGGTGTTTGATTTAACATTTTCACACTAGCCAAACAGTAGTTAATGTTTCAGAGGTGAAAACTACAGTCCTTAAAGAAACTAAAGGGAAGCATCTGCTGGAAAAGTGCTTCAGTAGCAAACCTAAATCCCGTTTTTAAAAAACTTCTAATGTCCTTCACAAAAAAAGAATTCGATTTCTCTTTTGCCTGTGTCATCAGTATCTTCCAAGGTTTCACAAGAAAGCTTAAGCATTGGCTTATTTCTAGTTGTTGCCACTCTCCACATGTTGAGATTACAGTGGAAAATGTCACACTGTCACGTCTATGTATAAGCTTTGTCAGAGTCTGAGTTAACTTGCTCTCTTCTAAATTTGTAATTATGATATTGTCATGGGTTCATCATTTGGAAATATGTATTTTTAAATTTTCTTCAATTATAGAAGCAGTTTGTTTATAATAGATAATTTGTAAAATACAGGCAAGTGCAAAGAGGAAAGGGCAAATCATCTTTAAAGCCATAATTAGTAAAAATTTAAAAAGCCCTCAAAATTAGTTAATTTTGATAAAATTTTCTTATATACATAATAGTCATACCACTGAACTCATATTAAAAAGTTTATTTTTTTATTTTCCCTCCTTATGCTGTACTCTCTATTTTATGCATATTCATATCACCATACGGATTTGAAAACATTCTTAAATTGCTGATTAACATTCCATTTCATAAATGGACTTATTTTACCATGATTTATTTAACCATACCCCTATTTGAAGCTTTTCTAATTTTTCACCATTATAAATAGCACTCTAATGAAATTAATTCTTAAATTATTTCAACTGGAGTTTCTAGATCAATTGATATGATTATTTTTAAGACTCTTGATATGTGTTACTAAATTTTCCTCAAGAATGTTAATACAAAACCTTACTGACTATACATGAAGATTACATTAAATGGCATCTTCATTAATAGGTATTAATGCAGGTAATATTTTAATTAAACCTATGATTTAATTAAAAAGTGTTTGCTATCTGGAGAACAAAGTAAAATATGACAAAGTTGATTAAAACACTTCCAAATTGGGGCATCTGGGCACCCAACTCTTGATTTCAGCTCAGGTCATGATCTCAGAGTCATGGGATCAGAACCTCAACCAGGTTCCATGCTCAGTGGTAAGTCTACTTGGTATTCTTTCTCTCTCTCTCTCTCTCTCTCTCTCTCCTAAATAAATAAATAAATAAATAAATAAATAAATAAATAAATATTTAAAAATAAAGAAATGATTAGTTAAAAAATAAAACACGTCCAAATTAAGATGGTTTAGACAGAAGAAATATTCATTAGTAGATTTTAATTAGAAATCTGTAAGAAGGGTTACCTGGGTGGCTCAGTCATGATCTCAGGGTTCTAGGATCGAGACCCTTGTCTGGCTTCCTACTCAGTGGAGAAGGAAGTGTTTCTCCCTCTTCCTCTACTCTTTCCCTCCCCCTGCTCATGCTCTAATAAGTAAAATCTTTTTTTAAAAAAAACTATAAAAATATTCATAATTCATAATTATTCATAATTCATGTTACTTGTAATATTTATGTTATAGATTTGGGATAAAAATACACTTTTTAATCTACAAATGTGACAATGAGGGAAGTAAATGAAAGTTTATTCATGAAAAAAAAAAAACAGAAAAGGTAATGCAAAATAGTCCAGAGACAATCTAGTAAAAGAAACAGTCTTGACCCCTAAGTATAGTTTATCTTTAGGTCAAAAATATATACTGATTTAGATTTTTATACACTCTTTCAAGTCTATATTCAAGCATACACATACCTCTCTCAAATAACTGCATGAACACTCTGAACCCTTGATCTTTTCCATCAAAGTTTGTAACATAAATGGCCAGAATCCTACTGCTTCTAGTTCCTCACTGTCCTCAGCCTACTTAGCTGATTTGACTTCCATGCCCACTATTTCACAGAAAACACCTTTCAAGGAAATCATTATTTTTCTTGTTGAATGTCTTTGGTTCATTTCTTGCTTTCTCTCTCTTTTCTTTGGATTTTCTTCTTGAAATCATTTTCTAATATACATTCTCCCCTCTCCATTTGTCCTTAGTCTTCCTTCCTCTAAAAAGACCTCTTCCCTTTCTCCATCTACAATCAAACTGTTTCTTTAAGAAATAAAATCAACATCTTCTGCAAACAGCTTTCTCTGATGGTTCCAACTCTAAAGAATTCATGGCACACGTTTGGCATTGATAACATATCACCCACTAGTACTGTTTTATGAATATGTCTTAAGTCTCACAATAAATTTTAAACTGGTTGACAGGAGAGTGCCTGCAGATCTTGTATTTATACATTTCTTTGCCTATTAATTTGTCCGTGTTAAAGTCATACTATTGATAGAGTCCAATTATTTTATGAGGCCTACATGACTCCAGTATCTCTGATAGTCTGTAATAAAAACTGTCTCCTCAGCAGCCGTTCTTCATCCTTTCCATGCCATGTGATACTTGTTCTATCATTCTGACATTGCTGTGAGCCTTCTCCTGTGAAGGCTCCTGTGAAACAATGAGTTTTAAAATTCTAACTTAGGGTCCAGAATATTGTAAATTCTCAGTACAGTGTTTCTGGAATCTCTTTCTTGCTTCTGTTCTCGGTCCTTATTATTCTATTCTCTGTGGAAAATTGCCATTTCTTGGCTTCCAAGTATCTGACTTATCTTCCTGTTTGTGGGAATCACTCCCACATTGTGCTATACAGCCAGTTCTGTTCTAATGTAACATGTGTATTTGTGAAAATTGCCATGCTACGCAAAATTGTACAATAAAATCACCAGGCTTATGAGAAAAATAGAGCTGGGGCACAACTTCATCAGTGACACATTTTATCAAAAATTTTTTTGGTAATAAGTACATAAGACTTTTGAAAAAAAATAAAACTAAACACCACAGTAGCAGAATTTTACATATGTCAGATGGTTAAGAAATACATAAATACAGGATGCCTGGGTGGCTCAGCAGTTTGGCGCCTGCCTTTGGCCCAGGGCGTGATCCTGGAGTGCTGGGATCGAGTCCCACATCGGGCTCCCTGCATGGAGCCTGCTTCTCCCCCTGCCTGTGTCTCTGCTTCTCTCTCTGTATCTCTCAGGAATAAATAAATAAAATCTTTGAAAAAAGGAAATACATAAATACTGTAACAAATATGGTACTTTACCTTAGTAAACACCTGAGGTTTCCTTATGAGTGGTGGTAGGTAGTCAGTGTGAATTAATGTGAAGTGGTGGAAGAGTTATCTGAAGTGGGATCTAACACTGTTACATCAGATGTGGATGGGCGTGGTTTGTAGTGTGATTGTGGCAGGGTGGGTATGTTTTGTGCATACCTAAAGGGCCCAGTTGAGCTGAGTATAGTTTTCTGCAGTCTCCTAGTCTTTCTCACAATCATTATAATAGAGACATTGTGTCCCTATAATTGTCTCCCAATATATAAATTGAAATTTGTGTTTTCAAAGTGTTAGATCAGAACTGCATGCATATGCCACATTAAGATGTGCTTTCTATCCCAAATACTTGATGTCCTGCACACTGACAGCTTTGTGTGAAACTCAGAACAAGAACAGCATCTTCAAATGTTTCAGTTTCAAAACAAGTGGTTCTGTCATTAGGTCCTTATGAATGGGTGGGTCCATTGGCACTCTCCATACTGCAGGTGGGTTGGGCTGCTGTCTAAGACTTGTTACATACAAAAGAGAGTCATATCACTCTCATAGGGTTTATAGTAAAATTGTGTCTTCTCCTGAATATATCTGTTCTCTTTTTTAGAAATAGCTCTTGACTTTTTCCATACTTCACTGTCAAACAACAGCTAACCATGTGCCCTGACCTGCTCAGTGTTATTCAAAGCCATGAACTCCAGTATATTCAATATCCATTGATTGCCAAGTGAAAGTTTTGCCTATTGTAAAGAATAGGAGGGCCTGAATGCACAAGTAAATTGCAGGAAAATTTGCCTTGCACTCTGAACATGACAATTCCTGCCACGCTGTTACTGATCTCTCAGTCCCTAATTACAGACCCTAGGGGAATCTGTTGACTGAAGAAGGAGTTGACTGAAGAGGGAAAAACAAAATTTGTCTTAAAAGTGTACAATAGGCTGAGTCCAACCTGAATGTAGCCTAAAAAAAAATCCCCAAAGGATAGGAAAGAAAATCTAGGAGGTAGAAATGTATAAGACACTGCCCTCTTTGCCTGGAAGGAGTAATAGTCTGATGGAAAGTTTTATACAATACGTGGATAGTGGCTAAGGTTTGGTCAAGTAAGAAATTCAAAATACTTGAGGATTAATGACTGGTTTAGGCAAAGGTATCTAGGCAGATATCTTGAAATATTCTCAATGTGGTCTCGGTGTTTGTGTTCTTGAATGTTCACCTCCAAAATGGAAGAGGTTCCCAATAATCAGGCCAACAAGATACTCCTCTCTCTGAATGTCATTTAGCTCTTTTCACAGTGACCCCCTTAAAGCCAGTACTTTCACAGAAATAAACATATAATAAATAGCTCTCATGTCAAAATACTAGTATGGTGAATACAGAGGCTATATATGAGCTCAACTAAAAGGACTCTTTTTCACCCAAATTGATCTGGCTAGTACCACTCCCAAGTGTCAAGATTCCAACATGAGAGTTGAATCCGAAACCCTCAAATTTTGCCATAAAAGGCTAAAATCAATCACTTGATGGTTTGTTAAACTATTTCCATCATGAAGAAAGCAGAGAGTTTGCTCACTAGAAAAAAAAAAAAATATATATATATATATACTTTCTCTGGATTTGGATTTTTTTGTATCTACCATGTTTCTGCCAGAAAATCATCGGATTACTTACCAGATATCTCATTCATCATCATCAAGAAATTTGCTTTTAATTAAGGAAGTAGGTAAAGAAGTGATGCTTACAAGTCTCTCATCCTTACCATATACATTATAGAGAAATAGATGAGCTTACAGAATTGAAAGGTAATCTATTACATACTGAAGTGTCCGTAGGTACACAATGCCTTGAGCCATTGCACTGCTGTTCTACATGATGAAGTATTTGTTCTGAATCAGCAATAATATATGAAAAGATGGAGTTGCTATTTACTGAGATGGGAAAGACTGGAGGGAGTACAAAAGACATTCAGAATTTCTGTTTTGACACTTTGAATGTGTTTTCATTTTTTTTAATTAAAGAAAAAAACTTTATCTGTACACTTTCATATTTTTTACTTTCTATTTTAATTTGCTATTTATTTTTAAATAATTTTTATTGAAGTATAATTAATTATATAATGTATTACTAGTTTCAATTGTACAATATTCTGATGCCACAATTCTAGATATCACTAATTTGAAGTGCCTATTTGATATCAACATGGAGACTTACGGGAGAAAGGTCTGGGAAGGATGTACTCATGTGAGAGTCATCAACAAGTAGATGGTGTTTAAAGCTGGGAGTCTAGATGACCTCGCCCAGGCAGTGAAAGTTGACAAAAATGAGAAGAGGTTCAGAGAGCTGATGGTTCTCCAGAAAGAGCCAAGGAGACAAAAAGGAGCAGCCGCTAAATAGAGCCACCAAAAGGATGCTGTCTTGAAACCTACCTGAAGAAACCATTTCAAGAAGAAGAGGATGATGTGTTATGTCAAAAAAACTGCTACAAAACAAGCTGTAAAGCAATCATTCCAGCATGCAACATGGATGTCACTAGTACTTGTGACAACAACTATTTCAGGGGATTGATAGGACCAAAAGCCTAATTAGAACAGATTCAAGACAGCTTGGGAGGAAATTTTTTTGATAATAAGTACATAAGACTTTTGAGGAATTTTACTGTAAAGGCAATGAGGATAGAAGTAAGGAATAAATAATATCAGTTCCATGATAACCATGAGAAGGCAGCAGGCAAACACACATGCAAGTGCATCGACATATGTGGGAGCGTGTGCAAGCTCTTTTCTGAGTGTTACCTGCCTTTGCTTTCTCTGTGAGATGGGTAGCAAGGTTGTCAGCAGAGCATGATGATATGGAGCTGCATAAGAAGTTTGAGCAGAGAAAAGAAAATAAGAACTCGTGGTCTAGGACAGGGGAAGAGCACGCAACTTCAGATCACTCACCTTGTATGGATGATTTTTCTCCAGTCTCTTTCAGCTCTTTATGCAAGGCATGGAATGGGTGGAGAGTTATTGGGGAAAAAAAAAAAAAAAAAAAACAGGTGAGAATTCGCTAAGCCACTAAAGACTTAGGGAGAGTGAAGCAATGGGAAAGGTGTTCAGAGGGTGAGAGAACAATGCCCCTGTGATCTAAGCCAGGAGAAGAGGAAGTAAGGAAACTATTGATCCCGTCCTGTGGGAAGCACTTAAATTCCTTAGCTTCTGCTCTATTCCTCTGGGCTTCTAACAAATACAAGTTCTTACAGTCATTTAAATGACATTTGTATATCTTGAAAAGTAAAAAGAGCATGATCAGGATAATGACACAATAATAAATATAATCACTGATTACTTTCTACTTTTAGAAAGAGTCATTTATTCTCTTTCTGATCCATGGAGAGAAACACAAATTAGGTATGGGCTTAACTGTGGGGTAAAACATTTTTCTGAGATAACAGAGGACAAATCCTGAGCTTTGGAATCACATAGAACTGGGTTTGAATTCCGGCCTAGCTACTCCTATGGTTTATGTTACCAGAGCAGGAAAACAAACCTGTCTCAACCTGAGTTTTTCCATCTTTAAAATGAAGATAATACCTTCCAAGTAGCTTTACAGTGAATGTTAAACAAGATAATATTTTATATTACTTGTACATTGTGGGTCAGTTTATTTCTACAATGTAGTTACTTTTCTCCACTGTCAATTGATAGGCCTAAATTGTGTTAGCTGAAATGCTAGTTTCCCTGGGTACTGTGTAATAAAGTGATTTCATGGTCAAATACATTTTAAAACGCTATGTCAAGCAAGGGTAAACAGTTTTCTTAATTGTAGCACTTCTCAAAGGGTTTGCTATGTTAAGATGCTTTTGAAATTTGAGAGAGGGTTAAAAACACGCATAGTGTCCCACACATATTTGACAGGAGAATTCATTTTTTCCAAATATTTAAACGGCCTACTATTTCACAAGATATGTGCTACTGGGAGAAACTGTTTTAGATATTTCTCTGCCTAGATTTCTACTCTGAGAAGTCATTTGAGGATAGCTAAACTCCAAATACTCTGTTTGGCAGATCCAATGGCATTTTCAAAGGCCATGTCATACTTTCAAAGATCTAGCATAGTTCTTTTTCAGGGGGAAAATTCTACAGCCTCTTGAGAAATCAAATTAGGAGCCTAATTTTGGGGAGGGGATTAATTTTAAGAATAGTTGTCTTTTTTTTTTTCAGATTGATTGATTGATTTGAATAAGAAAGAGACAGCAGAGGGGCAGAGGGAGAGGGAGAAGCAGACTCCCCACTGAGCAGGGAGCCCAATGCAAGGCTTCATCTCAGGACCATCAAATCATGACCTGAACCAAAGACAGACACTTAGCCCACTGAACCACCCAGGTGCCCCAAGAAGAGTTTCTTATATATAGCTAAATCCTCTGTATTCCAAGTCAGTCAACTGACCTCTTACTCAACATAATTTTGTTACAATAAGTATTTTGTCACAACCTCTTCATGTCTTCATTTTGTTGCTAGCTCAGCAAGTTTTCATATAATACAATCTTCTTAACTATTTTTTAAATAATAAATCTAAGCAAATAGTTTGTGCTCATATCCTACACAGAGGAAAGAAGTCAGATAGCAACTGGATATATAGCTGTTGATCTTCTAAAAATCCCCAGGCAAGAAATATATAGACCTATATTGGCAGGAGAACAAAGTACCTGGTCTTTTTTCATCAAAATAATGGCACTCATTAAGCAAGCACATGACAAGACTTTATTTTTAAGAACTGAAAGCCATTTCTTTCTTTTTTCCTCCTAGGATTCACGTTACTGTGCTAGTAAGGACCAGAGAGCTACTTTTTCTGTGTCTCCCTGATCTTTTACACAGTTAACCAAGAAGTGAACAAATAGCAAATAAAAGATCATCAGTCTTTTACATAATCATTTTTTCCTGGGACTGCACACACATCTGTGGTCTGCCTTAACCACTGAGAATTGACATTTCCTATATCCTCGGGTTAGTGTGACATTAACTGCTGCATCACATTCTGCTAGTATCTCTTTCCCTTATTATTTTTATGCATTTTATGCTATTTTTAAAGTCATGCTGCTGAACATGTCATGACTGAATATGAGTGAATCCAAATATCAGACCTTTTAATATGAATACAAATGTCAGAATGCAGGCAAGCCCTTGTTGGTTGAATTTGATAACAGAGAACACATCCCATGTCCAGCTAATGCTAGAATGTCATCTCAGCCCAGTGTTCTTATAAAAGTACAAGCATAATGGCACTGACAAATTTTAAATGAGTTCAGAAAAACATAAATGATTCAGGTTAATTTTGAGAAGGAAATAAAGCTGCAAATACATATGATCCAGTGTCAACCTAAATATGATACGAAGGAAAATTATAACAGTATCTTCCTAGGTAAATGGAGTATCAGCTTCAGATTGTTAGTGACTAGTTTGGATGTGAGAAAATAAAGATAAAATAATACTTGTTCCCCCATTTTTTGTTGGATTTTGCATTTACTCTACTTATTGGGTAGAGTGCATAGCCAAGTCATTTAAATTTTCAGTAATCCATTTCAAAGAGTGACCACAGGTGACAGGGGGCCTTTTGGCATTCATCTCTTTAAGTTTTGATGCTACAGTTGCTGAAGGAAATCACTAAAAGCCAGATGACCCTGGGGTCCAGGGCCCTTTGACACAACATATTTGGAGCATCAAACATAGGTACATGCCAATCAGATTCTAATTATCCTGGGCTGCCACAAAGAAATCTCTTTTTACTTCATTTTGGGCTAACTTTCATTTTGCCATTCAATTGAATATAATAATACTTAATGTGAGCTATATAAAGACTTATTTTGCCTTTGCAGCCTCCTGTGCTCTGAGCAATGTCAATCTATACTTCTTTTATTTGGGCGAATCACTCTCTCTTTGAGTCTGTGGAAGAACACCAGCAGAGGGAAGGATACTTAGTAGAGTCGCAGCATATAAATAGCTCTGCCGAGAGCATTACAAAGGCTCTGTTGTGCTATCACACAGCAGAGCCAATAACGTACAATATGAAAAATCCCTGCCAAGTGCACAGAGAATACAGACAATGTTTGCCATTTCTCTGATCGGTTGTTTGTTATGTGTTGCAAGAGTTTATAGCGATAGAGTCAGAAAAGTCTACCACACCCCAAAGTCTTTCTATTAGAACAATAACGACAACTGCATAAACCATAAACACACGCACACACACACACACACATTCACACCCTTAAAGACATTAGAACAGCACCAACAACAACAAAAAAACAGTGGGTGGGAGTGGAATTGAAACGCAAACATTTCTATAGAAACAGAAATGGAGTTTTCACAAAGCAACAAAGCCTTGTATCACCACTACTTCCTTAAAGATGTCTTCTGTTTTCTGAAAGCACATCAATCTAGCAATTTGTAAGAGTTAGAACATCAGGATTTAATAAAAACTCATATGTTGAAAAATCATGTATGAAAATCACATAAGAACTGAGTACCCTTTTTAAACTACTAAACCAAAGCCATTTCTTCTCCATGAAAAGTTAAAATTTTATTTTCAGAAGATGGGCTACAAAATCAGCATCACTGCTTTTTGTTTTCCAATTATGGCTCAGACACGTAGCAAGAAAATAAGAAAGCTACTGCTTAAGATTCTCTTTGACTTTTATCTCCTGTATTTGGAGATGCTGCTGTTATGGATGTGGAAGGCAAACGCATGTTCTGGGCGTTCTTGATTTTAGCTACTCTCAACAAGTATTTTCCATTTTTTTCTGAGCAAATTTTTCTTGAAAATTATCATGTTATTATATTTTTATTATAAAAGCCTAAAATAACCGTGTAATAGGGGTGCTGGGTGGCTCAGTCAGGTAAGGACCCACCTTTGGCTCATGCATGATCCCAGGACCCTGGGATCCAGCCTGCATAAAACTCCCTGCTCAGTGGGGGTCTGCTTCTCCCTCTCCCTCTGCCTCTCCCCCTGCTTGTGCTCTCTCTCTCTTAAATGAATAAATAAAATCTTTAAAAATAAATAAATAAAACAAAATAACCATCCAGTAATATCTTTTAAAGTTGCTTTTGTCTTCTTACCCAAATCTCTGCTCTGTTTCCTTCCCTGTATTTTCTTTCAACAACAGTCCTCTGATCCCCTCTCTCCTCTTGGCTTCTGTCTTTCCTTTTCTCAGTCACTTCTAAAATCATTATTAATCCTTCGTTTATTTCTATTTTTCATATACCTCAGTCTGAATTTCCCTCTCCTCTTCTAATATCTAGCTCCACTCTCTTTTCTCTCTCTATTTGCTCTTTCCTTCCTCTCCTGTTTTTTACTGTTCACCACCCACCATCCCGTCAAAAAGCATGAAGCAGCAGAATTTTTAAAAATAAGACCTTGTAAGTCTTCTCAGGTTATAGAGAACAAAATGTCCAAGCTGAATCATCCCAGTTTACCCCAAGTTTCTATAGAAGAACCCATCATACTTCATAGCCCAGTTCAAAATTCACCTCCTCTGTGAAATCTTTCTCTCCTTCCTTAGGAAAAAACGTTCTCCTATCTACCCCCAAAGAACTGTTTACAGTTCTATTTTAGAACTTGCCTTGGTATATTATAGAAGGTGGTTTGCACATTTATCTGGCCTACGAAAGTGTGAACTGCTTGACTGGAAATGTATGTTTTACATACCTTCTTATTCCCCCCACCTAAAATGATATCTTAAACCCAGCAAGTCCTCAATTAACAAAAAGTTGAATGAACACATGTACACAAACCGTTCTGAGTTGATAGCCTGCTTTTCATTCATTGAGCAAGTTCCTCACCCATTAAAAACTCAGATTTCTAATTTATAGATTATAAATAATCATTTGCTGGACATAGTTAAATAATGCATCCAAAGCACTTAGCACAGTACCTGGCACATAGTACTTGCTCAGTTTGTGTTTGCTGTTTGCTCTTCAGGAAGGTTGACCTCTGCTGATACCAATATTTTCATATGGTTAAAATTTCTCTTAAAATAAAACTGTTAGAATTCCTCCAAACACTTTTTTTTGGTCAACATCATCTTGCAAATGTGCTGCTGGATGTCTCATTAAATGATATATAGATTCCCTAAAGGTGAAGTTGAGGACTTGAAACTTTTCTGTAATGGGTATCACTAGGGAGTAAGAACTCCAGATGGTTCATGGCAGAGCCAGCTGTCCAGGGACACTGCTTGACGAGAGCTATGGCCCACAGAGAGCAATGAAAAGGTAAGGGCCCATCTGAAAGTCTGGCTCAGTGGCCTAGGGTAAGACTACGTGCACGTCAAGTGCGAGATCCATCATTTGATCCATTCATGAGTCATTTATTATTACCCCATTCAATGTATTATATGATTATAAATTTGACATTAGAGAACAAACTATAGCTAATGCTTGTTTTATATATAACCATCCATTTCTAGAAAAACCTTATTATTTTTAGTACCCGTGAGAAAAAAATACAAAGTCACAATGCAAATTATAACCAAGAACATGATACAGACTCCCAATGTTCTGCCTGAAATAAATATACCTATGCAACAATTTCTTTCACATTGCTCCTGCCAGCCTATTGTTTGTACAATGGGTAGAGATGGGAGAAAATCTCATATATCTTTTTGCTTTCCTACAGTTAGGAAATGCACTTCCATATCTTGCCTCACACATTCAACTAACTTTTCAAAAATGTCCCTAAATCCTTAAATTTCTGCAACTGCCTAAAAGAAAATAATCCATATTATTTCCTGAACCCCAAAGGCCTTAAATGTACAGACCTTTGTTGAGATATTTCCCAAATCTATTCTACTTGTCTTTGTCTATTTCTCTACTCTGTATTTGTATTACTGACTTTGTTCTAAAAATACCATTTTGCACTTAATGAATTAAAAATCATCCTGATTTGTTTTATAAAGATCATTTTGTTTTCCTTGGGGTCATTTGTACTTCCTGTTACTTCTCTCAACTCTTGGGCACTTATAATCTCTCCGATATGTGTAGCTCCCAATACATTTGCAAGAAATTCTGGCTCCTTTCCTTCTTTTCTCTGAGTGCACTTACACTCACTTCCAGAAGTATCAGCCATTACCCTTCGTGGTTCTCCAGGTCTCTGTGTGGGTTTTCTTCTGGTCTTACCTTCGTCCTTATCCAGCCAAGAATCCTCAATCACTAACTGAAGCCTTTCTGTTGGCAGCATCTCAAGTCCTTAGGGCTGACAATCCTCTACTCTGCATACATATTCAGCCCTGGATAAGCACAGTCATTCACTTCTTTCATTTCTATGTACTGAGCAGTACTAGAGAAAAATCACAAAATCATGATGCTTGGGGCTTTTACAAATATACGGCTTCTGATTTGAACAATGCCCTTTAGATGGGTCATTTTTAATGTCTTTTATTAGTACTCTTTTTCATTTCCAGAATATGTGTCCTAAAACTTCATTCATTATTCCTTTAAAACCAGTATTAAACATTTACCTACTTACCCTTGGTATATATTTGCCACCTATTTTGTACAGTAAACCAAGATCATCATCATCTAACTGATTTTCTCAACCTCCTGCCTCTTACCTTTTTTCAAAAAATGATACACTCCTCAAGCATCATAATTTCGTCCGATGCTTCTTCTAGGAAAGAAATGGCCCTTATTCCTATTCAAGAATACACCTTTGCCTCTTATCTAGATCAATATTTCTGCTCAACAATCAAGTCTTTACTGATCAACATCATAATAGAAAAGAAATAGAGTTTTTCATAAAGTATTTAATATCAAGGATCACTTTTATTCTGTGAGATACCCTTCTGCTTCTATTGACATTAAATATCTTATAAATGAAAAGCAATATCACATACAATTTATTTCTTAATGCTTTTGCTCTCAGCTGAGTTCTTTTAGTTATCTTTCAGTGGAAAAAGAAAAGGTGAAAAATAAATTCAGAAAATATTTTTCTTTGCCCACTACTAATCCCACAACTTTATTTTTTAATTTCTTGTTTCTTTTAGACTCAAGCTTCTTAAAGAGTCATATGCATCCACTGTTCAGTTTCCACAATTCCCAGGCACTTCTTAACCACTAAATTTGACTCTTGTCCCTGAAATCCTACATCTCAAGATATATTGCAAAGCTGTAGTAATCAAAACAGTACGGTGATGGTACAAAAAATAGAAACATGGATCAACAGAACAGAATGGAGCACCCAGAAATAAATCCATCCTTATATTGTTAATCATTAACAATAAAGACAAGAATATACAATGGAGAAAAAATCCTCTTCAGTGCAGAGAAAACTGGACAGCTATATGCAAAAGAATGAAACGGGACCACTTTCTTATGTTGTATATATAAAAATAGACTCCAAATGGACTAAGAACCTAAATGTGAGATCTGAAACCATGAAATTTCTAAAAGAAAACAGAGGCAGTAATCTTTCGGACACTGGCCTTAGCAACATTTTTCTAGATATGTCTCCTCTGGCAAATGAAACAAAAATAAACTATTGGGAATACACCAAAATAAAAAGCTTTTGCACAGCAAAGGAAACCATGAACAATATGAAAAGGCAACCTACTGAATGGGAGAAGATATTTGCAAATGACATATCTGATAAGGGGTTAATATACAAAATAAAATTGCTTTCCTTTAGATCAATAATCATCTCCTAGTTACCAAAGTCAAGGGTCACTTTTAAGCCCTCATTTTCCTTGGTCCCAAAGATACCTTTGGCACTACTGACCATTCCCATATCTTTGAAAGTTTTGCCTCCCTTAGCTAGGATAATGCAACATTTTTTTTTTTTTGGTTCTCTATTCACTTTCCAACAACACTCTTTGTCCCTCTTTTGGAGATTGGCCTATCTGCAAGGCTTTTAAGTTTCCATCTTCCTCCCTGTTCCCTTCTTTGTCCATTTTTAGTCTCACCTTACTCACTTCCTGTGTTATCTCAGTCTTATGCCTCACAATTTCAAATAATCTGTATCTCTCAACTAGTTATCTTTATGGGGTACTAATCACCATTATTAACTTCATACTATGAATTTTTATACATACACCCTATTAACTTCAGGTTAAAGATGCTCAAACTACTAATTCTCTTTCACCTTTAAATGTTTTCTTCTGCCAACACTCTATAGAAATGATGCTACCCTTGAACTAGTTGTCAAGCAAGAAACTTCCCTTTTACTCTCTAGTCAGTCAGTTACCTAGAGCTCTTGGAAAGTCCTCCTGTCTTCTCAGTTCTAACAGGCACCAACTTAATTAGTTTCTTCTTGATTTCTTGCCTTGATTAGAGCAATACCATTCTGACTTCAATCTATCTTTCAAAATGCACCTGAAATGATCTTTCTAAAACTGCAACAGTTTCTATAATTTACGAGATGAAGTCCAATGTCAGCTATGTTTTAAAAAGTTCCCTGCCTCTCCTATCATGCTTCTCAGCATTCTTCTCCATCTCTCTGATCTTGCCGTATGAGACATCTTAGTGTACCACTCATGGCTTCTACTGGGCACATACTTCTTTCTGCCTAGAACATCCTTCTTTTTCTCCCAAATGCTTAAACAACATTCAAGATACAATTGAAAGTTCTCTTTGTAGCCTTTGTTAATCTCTTTCAGAGAGCTTGAAACACTGCTTATTAAAGGATCACTTATTTGCTTTTGTTTCAGCACAAGGTCATAAGCTTCTCTGACTAGAAGAAGCCTGCCTTTTTCATCTGGTGTGGAGCCTGGTTTGTCACAGCCACCTTCTAGATGTGCACTGGTAAACAGCATTCTCTTCTCTCAGCATTGAACCTAATTTCTCTGCTTGATTTAAGCAGAGTATTAAAATCTGCCGCTCATCCCTAGGAGTTTCATAATTCTTTTAGTCATGAGCATTATACCTAGTTTGCTAATAGCAATAAGCTTTTTCATTAAAAGCAATCATGAGGCTTAACTCACAAAATCTTTGGGGGCAAGCTGAAGCCTATTGGTGCAAAAATAAATTAACAATGAAAGTAGAAGTATATCTTGAGCTAAAACTATTGCAAATGTCTGACACTATTTAGAACAGCTAATTTATAATCACATACCGGCAACACCCTAATTCTAATATCACTAATAACGTGCTTGGTGGAGAATTGGTAAGTGACTCACAAACTTAATAGGAAATATTTTTTGAAATTAAGGGTTTCTGATGTCAAAGGAAGAATAAGACTAAATTATTTTTTAATCAAATATTCTGTCCTTTCACTAATACAAGTGCAAGTGGGAAGGAAAATCCAATTAATTCAAAAATACTCCTTTTATTCTTAAATTTTAGAATTATCACTGCATTCTAGTTCTCAGATCTAAATCTATTTCTTCATGGGAGTCTCTAGGAAAAAGTATAAAATAGATGACTTTTATCTTTGGCATTCTCATAAGTCTCTTGTGTGGCATCTCTTGTGATGTTCCCTTCCCACACACTGAGACACTATCCCCCACCCCAGGCATACAGACCATATTTGTGAAGTTCCTAGAGTGATAGAGTAATAAAAGATAGAACTTACATTCCTTCATTATTACTTTTATTTGAGCACAGGACTCTGAAAGTACTAAGAACTATCAGGATCCAGAAGAATTATACTCGAATGTGTATTTTACACTCCAGCTAGCAATTGGTGGGAACTTGTTGTGGTTGTTCAGAGGAGTGGGATAAGAAGAGGTAACTCTTTAATACTGCCCAAATTATAACAACTACTCATAAGGCCAGATGTATTGTTAATTTCCTGAAAAGATATCAGATCTGATTTGAAGAGAGGCCTTTATCTCGCTTCTTAAAAAATTATTTTTTTAACGTTAAGGAAATGAGGACTAAATGATATGCTGCTAAAAACAGGGGAAATATCATATAGCAACCAACTAACAAACACAACTCACAAGGTGCTAAGCAAGGATTTAGGCTTAAAGGAGTTTTTGAGAGAACACCAAAATAAAAAGAAAAGAAAGAAAAGAAAAGAAAAGAAAAGAAAAGAAAAGAAAAGAAAAGAAAAGAAAAGAAAAGAAAAGAAAAGAAAAGAAGAAGGCCAAAAAGAAAGAAAGAAATTCTTAAGAAGACATGGTCTCCAAGAAACTTACCTGAACACGTGTTTGGGGTGTGGTGGGACTGAAGGAGCAAGAATGGTTTTTGAATACCCTTATACATGGTATTTTAAGCCAAAGCCATATTTACTCATTGCTTCCTCAACTCACAAGGAAAAAAAAATACAAAGATGAATAACATTTAAAGTGAGATAAATGATAAAGGGGCAGTATCTTGAATCTATCATTGACTATTTCCTATGCTTGTAAACCACAGATTTTGGAGTGGGAGTATAATTATTAGAAGATTTTTATGTTTCTCTTCATTGAGCTAAGGATCAATAACATATGAGCTGAAGGAAGAGTTTTCCCAGAGTTGCGTCTTCAGTAAATATCAACTTGCTAAGCCCTGGTGGAAATTTGAATTGGTATTTACAGATGTATAAGGTAAAAAGAAAAAAAAAATGCTATTCTTCAAAAAAGTATTTGAGTGTTGGACACTTGATAATAAATTGCAGGTTGATTCAAAATATTTAAATGATAAATATATCTTTAATTTCTGGTCTCATGAAATAGTTTTTAAGGTATATCTGTATCCTATTAATCATTGTATACCCCAATCTCTAGCAAAATGTCTAGCATGTAGCAGTACTCAATAAATACTTCCCAAATAAATGGTGAAACCCGTAAGTTGCAATGATTTGGGCTGTTAATAATAAGGGTTAAGTGCTTATTGAGGGCTTCCTATGTACTGGGCATTGGAACAAGCATGTAGAACAAAAGTTTTCTGTGTAATACCTTTTTTACTCCTTGTGGTAACAATATGAAGTAAGTGGAATTATGACCTTCAATTGAAATATAAGGTAAATGAAGTACGGAAAGATAAGTAATTTGCCCAACAAGTGAGTGACAGAGTCACACACAGGCAGGCAGACCAGAGAATCATTGAACTTAACCACCACAACATAGCTTTTCTGCATTTTCTGCTGTCTTTTGTGACACCCTTATTCATTTCACAAAGTATTGTAGGGTGGCTTTTAAGTACTAAGCACTGGTACAAGCATTGAGGTTGTAAGAATGAGCCAAACACCAAGGATTTATACTCCATTATTATATTAAAGAGAGGGGAAGGGAGGAGATACAAATTAAATAAACAGTAGATAAAAAAGAAAACTAGAGCAGAATAAAAGGGGATGGTTTGCTATTTCAGATAGACAGTTAAGTAAAGTCATTCTGTTAAGGTGATATTTGACCAGAAACATAAAGAAAGAAGGGAGCAAATATGTCAGTGGAGCTTGTTTTCCTCAAGGGAAGCACTTGAGGCAGAGGGGCACTTGGCATCTTCAGAGAACACTGAGGTGGCCCGTGAGGTCAGAGCAGATGAGAAAGCAGAAAGGGAGAAGACAATGAGGACAAAGTCATGCTGGGAGGAGGCAGAAGGCCTTCCAGGCCATGATATAAAGGTTTTGGGTTTTATTCTGAGTCTTTTAGGGCTGAGGACTTTAGGAAGTGTCATAGTTTAAAAAATAATAAGCACAAACAGACATATGTCTTCCTATTTTACAGACAATGCTCTGCCCATGATGATGTTTATGAAAATATGAAAATTATATATTCAGACATGTTACAAAATTAAATATTTTATTTCCATAACTCAGTGCCTCTCAGGCCCAACATGTTGAGCTGAGAAAATCTTCCAAGGAAGAAAGTCCTGAATAAGACCGGTCACCCTCTAGGGTACATCTGTGTATAGTCTTCTTTTTCAGGCTACACACAATCCCTGGGCCATTTTTTTTCTCCTTGCCACTTTTATCCTCTACATATTGATACTGTAAAGATCAATAATCTTAAGCCAGTTTCAGATCCATATAGCAAAGCATTCTATCACCCTCCTTCTTGAATATCCCACTCAAAAGCATTTGGAACATCACACGACCAAAACCAAACCCTTCAACTTCTCTAATAAACTCTCTTCCCTCTTAAATTCCCTTTGTTGTTAAATATTATCATTCATTTATCCAAAGTCATAGGCCTGAGTCTGTTTATTCTTTTATTCAAGAATATTTATTAAGACTTCATTATATATCAGGAACAATATTGAGACCCAGGGATGCAGGTGTGAATAAACAAGGACAGAGTCAACACATGAATATTCAGGTCTACTGAAGCACAAGGTCAAGAAACAAATACATACATGACTATATATATATTAGAAAAGTACAGGATGCTAAAAGATTGTATCACTTGAGCCAAGAAGTTGAGGGAAATCTCCCAGGGTAATTTCCATTGAATATGAAACCTGTAGTGTTGAATGAGTGTTAAAATCAGTGAGAATCAGTGGAAGAGAAAGAGAAACAGGCAAGGACTGGAAGATGGTTTACAGAGTGGAAGAAAGAAAATATATTGTAGATTTTAGGCAAATGGAGCCACTCATATAAAAGTCCCAGGAAAACAGTAGATAATGAGAAGAAAAGAGAGTTCAGAATGGAACCCTAAATAACATGTTATTGGAGGTTGGTTAAAAAAAATAATAAAATAAAATAAAAATAAAGAAACAAGAGAGAGGAGGAAGAAGAGAAAAGAAGCAGGCAGACACTGAAAAGAAAAGCCAAGGTAGAGAAAAATAGAATATGATGTCAGTGGGAAAAAAAGAGTTGTTAAATACAATGGAGAAATTTAAAAATCAAGTAAAATGAAAACTGAAAATTGTTCACTGCATTTGTTAACATGGCCATTGGTAAAGACCTCAACAAGAGCAATTTTATAGATATTATGGCAGAAGCAACCAGAATTGAAAGGTTTGGAGAATGACTAGTACTCCTACCATTTTGTGCAATAAGGTTAACAAATTAAATAGAAATTGTCAAACATCCTGAAGAGACAATTCACACCGTAGGAAACTTGATTATCCAACAAAACATAGGAATAGATACTAAACTTTCCTAATAATCAAAGACATTCCATAGTTACTTCTTCATATATCAGCACACCACATTAACAAAAACATTTTGACATCAAGTATTGATAACACTTGATGAACACACAATATACAATAGTGTGAAACCATGAGAAATCTTAAATGCAGCTTATTATGGTTCACACGTTGGAAATAATTTGCCTTTACCTAGAAAAGTCAAAGATACCCATGTTCGGACCCAAAACTGCCCTAGAGGAATTTGTATGCATTACCCTATTTGCATATACACCTAGAATATGCATATGCACAGTACTATTTTCTAAAAGCACAAAACCTGGATAAATGTCTGCCAACAATGAAATATAATATATATATATATATATATATATATATATATATATATATATATATATACTTATATCATGCTATAAGTATATAATGGACTACTATACATTTGTAAAGATAAATAAACTCTAATTACTCTTGTCAACATAGACAAATCCCTAAAGCATAGTTGACTGAAAAAAACATGACACAGAAGAATACTACTGTATGATTCAAAATGTGAAATGTTATCAAGCAGGCAAAACTGAGCAATAGTGTTTAAAAATACATACATAGTGGCAACTTAATAAAGAAAAATATAAAGAAGACAAGCAAAAATTTCAGTAAGTGCTCACCTTACTGCATTTTATACAAAATAGCACAAAAAGAGATAAAGGAGAGACACATTAGAAATTTCGAGTTACTGGTAATATTCTATTTATTCACAGCTAATTGACACATGGGTATTTATTTTCTTGTCATTTGCTTGTTTGAATCCATAATATATTTTTTCACTATTATTTTAAGGAATGATAGGGTAAGAAAGGAATAGAGAAAATTTAAGATGATCCTTTAAAGAATCTTACAAAAGAAGAGTGATAAGAAAAGGTTATAAGATCCAAAACAATTTTTATAAAATGAGAGAGACTCTTTTAATATTACAGAATAGGGTCTAGAAGAGAGAACATGATTACAGATCCAAGAGAGACAGACTAAGCTGTGAAGCAGGTGGAAGGAGGACATAACTCAAGAAAAATATGCATGGCTTCCCTTTTCTTATTTATTAATTGAGGAAATAACTCCCTTTCACATAGATGTATGTGATAAAGTAACTAAGGACATAAATCACAATATATTTTGGGAAGAAAATGCAGACTAAACTCAAATGCTCATGTGTCTTAACACTCATTTCTTCATTTCTCCCCTCCAAAACTTTTATTGTAGGACATTTTAGCACCTTCAAGAGTGGACAGAACAAGTATAATGAATCTTCATGTATCCATTGCCCAGATTCAAAAATCATCAACATGTAGCAATCTTATCTCATCTCTACCCAACTCCTTTTTCCCCACTCTCATGTTATTTTAAAGAAAATCCTGGAATATCATATCATTTAATCTGTAAAGCTTTCATATACAACTCTAATGAATGGCCCTTAAAAAAATCACATCCACAATGCTATCACCGCACCACAACCTATTGACAAGAACCCACAATGCCATCAACTAGTCATAATTGACTTCCTTTTGACACACTCCAGAAAACTCACACTTTCTACCTCACCAGCCCTTACCTCTGATCAAAACCATTTTAGAAAAATTTAAAACAGATCTGTTGAATTCTTAATTTGCATGAACCTGGACCTCTCAACGCCCAGCCACCAAACCTATAGATTTTCCCAAATACCCCCCACTCTCTCTAATTTCACCTTAAAAAAAAAAAAAAACAAACAGACGTATATGTTCTCCCAATTCTCCCACTTGTGTTCAGAATCACAAGTTACTCAAATGAACTTCTATTCCAAGTAATCAGTAGTTGGAGACCCACATATCCATTAGAATTTTATCATAGTAATAATTAGAGTAACATTTCATAGGAAGGGTTAAAAAAAGTTGTAAAGAAATAGAGGTTTAAAAATATTCTAGTTATATTTATAAAAAATTCATAGCAGAGATGAAATTCTGAGTTTTTATTGTGTTCTTGATGCAGAAAAAGAACCCAGTGCGTGCACAGAGAAGCATGTCAAAATGGTTCCGTTTTGTTCCCAGGGCTCTGATACCAGCTGACTTCTATTACATGGCAGTGAGCTGGAAAAGCATTCTGGGTATTGGTATGCAAATGAACTCACCAAGCATTTCTTCCTATGGCTTTGGAACTCCCACAGCCACGACTACAATGAAATATATATTGTAAAGTTGCATTTTAAGCAAGTAATTAAAAGGTTAAAACTGTCCTTTCCATGGGCCAGATATAACCCTAAAGAACCTAAAAATTTTTTGTAAGAGGAATAAAAATAATTTCTAAAATATAAGACTTTTTTCAAGTGTTTCAAAGATAGGAGGGAATATATGTACACAGCATAATCCTTAATCTATAATTTCAGCCTGAAAAGCAAACAAATATATATATAGGCATTTTTAAGGAAGTTTATAATTGGCATATGTATAAAGCAATTAAGGATTAGTGACTGGATACCTAGAAAACATTGTTCTTAGTCTCTAAATCATCAGTTTGGCTTTTAAAATAAATACCCTTCCAATTATTTAGTTTTAGAATAAACTATTGGCACTTTGAAGCAATAACTAATTTGGGGAAAAAAATTAAGAATAAAACATTCTCTCTCCAGTACAGAAATTCACATGGAGAATTTTTTAAAGTATTTATATTTGACACCCTGATTGTCCATTCCCCTTACCCTATAGAGATTTATTTCTAATAAAGGCATCAGTGGCTCCAAGAAAATTTTACAATGGCAGTGCTTTCATAATGGGATACAATATCCTGATCTGTCTTAGTATTTAACTCCACCCTCTTCACACTCTCCCCCCTGCCTTAAATAAAGTAGTTTTAGATTCTAAAATTATAAACTGAAATGCAAAGTGTATAATGCAAGCCATTCTTTTTCTGTGTAAGCCAAGATCACTTTGCAGCATACCCCTGCAGGGGACCTAACAGGGAATTTCCAAAAACATTAATGTATTCAGAAGAAATGTCAAAATAAAGAAAGCCTGTAAACATTGTCTGTGGGAAGCTTTTCTGTGCCCTTCCTGAATGCAAAACGAACTCTCATTTTCTCACAGAAGTAGGATCTGTTTCTGCCATCTAGTGACAATAAGGCCAATGGGTGTTTAGAAAAGAAAAACATTTTCTAAATAGGCTCAGCATATCAATCCAAAGCAACCAGTATTTTACACATATATACGGACACACACACACACTCTCTTTAGAAAGGAGTCTTTAACGGGTACCTAGAGTATAATCAGTATCCAGATGCCATCCTGGATGTCATCCTGGATGATCTGTGAAATAAGAAAAAAAGACAGTAGTACCTATAGGAGTGCTTTTAAAGTTGTCAAATCACTTTCACAGCAGTCCAAGAAGCAGCTCGAGTACTTGTTGATAAGTATGGGTTCTAGAGTTAGACTCTGAATTCAAAGCTTACTTGCTCCCCTATTTGAAATCTTGTTAATATCCCAACAGAGTATAGGATTCAGCTCTCCTGATTACTAAGTGACCTTTGTGCACTGATTATATCTCACACCTTTCTATATATTGAGTTTGGTTACATAGCTACATTAAGGAGGAAAGCAGAAAATCACCTTTTTTTCAGATGTTCTGATTATGGAATTTTACAAGAATATTAAGACCTATGAGTAGATATAAAACTATTTGATGGTAGAAATACCTTTGGATAAAAAAGGTGAGGTGGGAGGGTTATGGTTTGAATTATAACTTGCTATATTTCTGGGATTTTAGTTCCCCAGGTACCCCTGAGAATTTGGGCTTGAGGGACACCTGAGTGGCTCAGTTGTTGAGCGTCTGTCTGCCTTTGGCTCAGGTCGTGATCCCGGGGTCCTGAGATTGAGTCCCCTGCTTCTCCCTCTCCCTATGTCTCTGCCTCTCTGTGTGTGTGTCTCTCATGAATAAATAAATAAAATCTTTTTTAAAAAAAGAATTTGGGCTTGAAGGCTTAAGGAGAACACAAATAAAAGCAGTAAGTATTTACTTATTTTTCTTCTGTATTATTCATTCCTCTCCTCAACTTTATCTGGTAAAAACATCCAAACCTTTACTATATTTAGCTCAAACTATTCTTTTCCACATCAGAAAGGATGGGAAGACATAGAAAAGGGAAGGATGGCTTTTTCTAGGAGTATGTTCCATCCATTATCACTGGAGAGAAGGCTGAATTTGGAGCATAGACAGAACCTGGTGGGGGAAGGAGGGCCTGTGGAACACTTTTTTCTTAGTCTCTCTGCTTCTCATATTGACATATCCCTGCTTCCAAGACCTGGTTTTCCTGATTTTTATTCTGTGAGTTGCTTATTATCATATTCTTTACCGGTTTTCTCTTATCTCTCCAATCCTGACATGTTGGAATCAAAACCTTATTCTTGGACCTTTTCTCTTTTCTATCTATTCTCACATCTACAGCAATATTATCTTAGCTTCATGGCTTTAAATACTATGTATCCATATACGAACAACTCACAAATATGTCTCTATAGCCTAGAAAATTTCCCTGAACTCTAGATTTATATATTCAAATATTCCATCGAGGTCCCTATCTGAAAAAATAACTGGTATCTCAAAATTAATATGTTCAAAACTGAGTTTCCAGATCATGCCTCTGAAACTCATATCCCAAACCCACCTTTTTTAAATGGCAACTCCCATCCCTCCATTTGTCTATACTATTTAGTCTATTTATGATGATATGACTTGAGCCTCTGGATGTAGCTACACCTAAAACTACCACTGAGCGTCTGGATCACAACAGCCAATAACTTCTTGTCATTTATCACTAAAAATAGTCTTCACTACTGTCCTTCCGTATGCCTAGCCAACATCCCTTCATCATTTTGATCTCGGACTGGAAGTTTTACTCTATGGAAAACCTTTCCCAATCTTGGAACACTGGTTTAGGCACCCTTCTATGACATCAGACACCATGTAACTGCACACTGTGTTGTAATGCAGATTTGTCTAATTACTTATTCAACTGCAAAATCTGAGGGCAGAGATTGTAATGTGTGTTCATCATGAGCTCTCTTTCGCAAAGCACAAAAATATTCACTTAATTCTTGAATCATTGTGAATTCTATCCCAAATTAAATTTTCTAATCTATGTATTAAATGTCCTAGAGGACAAATAACAAAAAAAATCCCACTCAAATGTCTTAAATAATAAAAAAAAAAATTACCACCCTCCATAACAAGATGTTTCTCACAATATAATTCTAGGATCAGTATAACAAGAGGTTAATCATGTCACAAAAGATCTCAGTTTGTCAAGTTTGTCCTCAAAATGACACCCTCATGGTTACATTGTGCCTGCAATAATTCCAGGCATCATATACAAACATGACAACATTTAGAGGAAGAAAGACATTATCTCTTTCTGAGTCTCTTTGAGACTAAGAGAGTGGGGGGACCTTGCCAGAGTGCCTCCTAGATTCTCTGTCCTATATCAATGACCACAGTTGGCCATTCCGAGACCAATCTCTTATAAGAGAGAATAGAAATACTTTGTCCTTGAGTAATTGTTCAAAGTAGACTATCAACCACCATATCACAACTTTGTAATTTGAATTGCCCCAATCTATCTAAATATGTCATAGTAAAATACCTTTCCCAAATATTTAACTAGAAGTTAAATTACTGAGCACATCCATTCCAACTCTCAATGGCTTGCATGGATTTATTTAAACAAGCAGTTCAATTTATTGATGTGGAAGTTCTTCCATTCCCATTGTTCCATTGTCTTACAAGTGAATGAATGATGTACATAAATAACTCCAATTTATAAAAGCATAACTACCAGCGCTTTTCTGGCATTTGCTTCTACCTATAAAATTTCCTGTGTGGGACCTTCACGCCAGAGCAAGTGCATGTGCCAATTCCTCTACTATTTTTTCAGGTCTCCCTTAATAGTCACTGTCTTGGAATTGAAGTAGAAAGGTGGAAGATAGGGCAATGATACTTTGTTTACCTTGGAAGCTAACACCTGTGAGGTAGAAGATCATGGAAAAGGAGCTCAAACTAGAAGAGGCTTATAACATATTTAAATAAATTTAAAATAAAATAGAAAATTAAATAGGACTCAGTCAATATGTATAGATTAGAGCTAGGTGAGACAAACCTCAGATTTTCTCCCATCATGGAATAAATAAACTCAAACACCTAAGAGTCCAAAGGATAAAAACTCTTGATCAACCTTCCTCCAGGATCTCAAAGAACATAGCTAATCAAATTTGGAGGAGTGGGAGTTTCTATTACCAATAATAGCTTCCTTCTTTTTATCTTAATGCTCTCTCTCTTTACTTCTTCAAGTCCACTTAGAATATTTTCACAAGGATCTACCAAGAAGGTGGTTAGCAGTCTTTGAACACACATGACATATAAAACACTGGGTTACACATTATTTCATTTAATTCATGGAACCATATGGTATAAGTATACATACTTTCATTTTACTGGTAGAAACTGTGGCCCAGAGAAGTGGAGTAGTTTGTACAGTATTACCAAGTAAGATATGAACCTAGATCAATCTTAGGGCAAAGTCCTTTGGGTAAAAGTTTAAATTTTATAGAAGTGAAAGTTTCTTGCACCTCACAGAAAATTTTAAATTTTTGTGTTCCCTATTTACAAAAATTCCGACAACTCTGATACATAAGATCAAAGTATTATACAAACTACTGAGGTTTGTATGGTAACTAGTCTCAGGTATAATAGTTCATGTTCTGGTAATAAACAACAATAATAGAAAGTTTATTACTTGTTCACTTGGAAATATGCACACTACTTTGGCTCACATGTCATTGTTCAAAGTCTTAACCCATGCCTTACTCTAAAGGCTTGTGAAAATTGTAGTCTTCTTGCATGTCTCCAGAAAAAGCAGTGACCTAGACGTATTGGTGATCATTAGTGATACCCTGTGAAATAATACTTGGACACCTGCCTTCTTTGTTTCTTTGGAGGTGGAATCATAGAGGAGAGGAGTGACTTCTGCCTGGTGACTTGCGCAGCAGAAATGTACTTCGCTATCTTTGTGTAGCTAGTTCCACCTTCTGTCACGTTTTCCATTTGCAGGTACTTGAATATAAATAAGGTCTGACATGGGTCTTTGTAATTTATACCTAAGAGAAATCTGGCATCAAAAGCTAAAAGTAGAAACCCTTAGAAAAAAAATATTAGACTTTATTAAAATAAAGAAAATTATTTTAAACATGATAAAAGAGCTTCCTACATAATAGAGTCAGGTATATTTATCTTCATTCCTCAGTTTTTTTGTCAAAAAACTTTATATACTTTATGATTTCCAAAATTACAGATGAAATGTGTACTTGCTATCTCGTGCTAAATAATACAGAGGCATTAAAATGTTATTAGCTCACACTCTTTCCCCGGCTATGCTGCCCCTGAGTTAAATGTTAAAATTTTAGTGTGCATTCTTTTGAGGCATGAGTCTATGCTCATACCAATATAGAGAGTTCTTTTTCTTTTAAGAGAAACTGGTTCACACAATACCCTTTTCTCTATGACTGCCCTCTTACATATCGAGAGTCAATTTACATTTATATATCATGTCAGGAGTATTACTTTAACTTGTTTATACTAATGGTGTGAAATATTCTTTATTATAATCACATCTTAACTTATATAGCCATTCACCTATGTTTAGATATTCAGATTAATTCCAGGTTTTTACAGTTATAAACAAAGATAAAATAAACCCTGTTGTATACGCGATTTATGTATTATCATCTTTACTGTGTACATAGATTCCCAAAAGTGAATAGGCTAAGTCAGAAGATATGTGCATAGGCTAAAATCTAATAGATAGTGGCACGTTATTTTTCAAATGTTTACTGCGATCAGATATATCATTTATTATCTAGCTATGACTCTATCTCAGAGGCATAGAGAAGGGAGAGATGTATAAATGGGTTTCCCTTGTATCCCTGTAAAATTTATGACACTTAAAGATTTTCTTGTAACTTTTGGGTTTACTCACCACATTTAAACAAAAATTACCTTGGGAAATAATGTAAAGAGGAAAAAAATAAAGTGGATGATAAAAAGATAAGGAGCCAGTGAATTTAAAGACACTGCACTTCATTAACTAGAATATCCATGCGTTGTCTGCTGCTTCTTCATTCCTTGACCAACAAAATAAATTTCAAAGATCTCCACCTCATATCCCAAAAGACATATCTCCCAAGACATGTCTTCCAAGAGACGTATCCCAAAAAAGGAAATTAATTATTCCTTCAGAGGCTGATACACATGCAAACAAAGGATACCTATGGTGTTCTGTTTTTAATTCACAAGTCTATATGAATCCTGTTAACTTAGAAGAAGATGAAATAAGAAATCCTCACCATTTCAGTAGGTTAGTTTGGATAATTTGCTTCCAGTTGGCTTTTCCTCGTGTCGCCTACAAGTATGTAACAAATAAGTAGAACAAATTCCACATTTACAAGCTGCTAACACACCACATTTTCTAAACAAACACGCAATTAAGTATCAATATAATTTCCCTTAATTTGTGAAGTTGAACAAGGATAAAGTCAAAGACAGAACTCTATACCAAAGGGGACAGTGTGCAGAATATGTTGGCCAAAAAGGATAAATCTTGCTGAGAACATCAAACAGTTCAAGCCAAAAACCATCACCAGAAGAGGTAGGTTTTTCCCCTTACTTTTATGTGTCTTCATCACTGATGGCCAGTTACAATAGTTCATGAGAGCACTCTAGTAAGGAGAGTATGTCAGTAAATTTCACTGTGTGTGGCAGCTAAGCTCTGCTCTGTTACACAATCACAACTCTGTTCTACCCCAAAGTCTATCTTATAATGTTCTCTGGGCTCTGCAGATGTCTGAGGACTATGAAGAGAGAGTAATTTCAAGTCTCCCACTCAAAGTGACCCTCTTAGGTTTCATTCTGGCACTAGAACTAAACCTCACAATATAAGGCCTCAAGTTTAATTATCCATCAAACTTCTTCAAATTCTCCAATCTCTTAGGCTATTATCCTATCATCATACATCACTTCACACCAAAAATAAACCTATTAGCCAAAAATCAGCATCAGTACTCCTAGACATAATCTGGCTAGAAAATGTATTACCCAAATCAATCTCTTATTTCCAAATAAAATCCTTAACCTTAATTTCTAACCAAAAAGGCCTAATTAAATTATATTTTCTCTCTTTTATAATTACTATAGCCCTTAGCCTATTAATTCTTAATTACCACGAGTAACTTCTATAGTCACTATAATACCAGTCAACAATGATCAACCAGTAATAATCACCATCAAGTTCCATAACTATACAATGCTGCAATTCCCATAGCCTCCTCACTAAAAAACTCTGAATCCCCCGTATCATAAATTACTCAATCACCTATTCCATTAAATTTCAGCACTACCTCAACCTCATCATCCCTTTGAAATATAGCAACAACTCAGATAATAAACCAGTAATTATTGCAGCCAACATAGCCTTATTAGAAACCCAAACCTCAGGATAGTGCTCAGTAGCCATAGCAGCCATATAACCAAAAACCACAAGCATTCTCCCCAAATATATTTAAAAAAACTATCAACCCCAAAAAGGATCCCCCAAAATTCAACACAATAGCACAATACCACCACTAAGTAAAATCTTTTAAAAAAATGAATGTTGAGAAAGAACAACAGCAAAATATTCCAATAAATTCCTATTCATGTCTCCCAAAGAGAAATTCACACATGTCCATAATGAAATAAGGGAAAATAGGAAATAAAATAAAATAATGGAAAAAGGAAAAAAAATTGTGTTTCCTGTTGGACATTTTCACACCTGAGTTTTACATATATAGTTAGGTTTTTACAGCACTAAAGTAAAGCCACCAGGGGGAAAATACAAAAGGTGTGTTCTGCTCTGTAAGTCCAATTCATCTTCACGTTGGTTCTCATTTCCTTCCACTCTTTTGTCTTTTCCAGTTGCCAGGAACAGCCCTGGGAATAATCACCTCCCACGCCAAAAGCTGGGGACATGATAATTGGTGTCTGATGACAGGAGAGGATATTTTTAAGTAGTCACTTTCAACTTCATAACATATATGTCATCTTTAACCACTAATAATTAATACAAGCCCACCATAAATAGGAGAAGGTTTTGTGGCAAAACCCACAAAACTTATTACAAAGACAATGCTTAAAATACAAACAATGTATGTTATTATTATTCCTACATGGAATCTAACCATGACTAGTTACATGAAAAATCATTGTTGTGTTTCAACTGCAAGAATATTAATGACCAACATTCGAAAAACTTACCCACTAGCCAAAATTGTTAACAGCTCATTCATTGATCTTCCTGCACCATCAAATATTTCAGCATAATGAAACTTCAGATCCCTACTGGGCGTATGCCTAATCCTACAAATTCCAACAGGACTATTCCTAGCCATACACTACACATCAGACACAGCAACAGCCTTTTCATCAATCACCCATATTTGCTGAGACGTAGATTATGACTGAATTATCTGATATATACATGCAAACAGAGCCTCCATATTCTTTATTTGCCTGTTTATGCACATAGGATGAGGATTATATTACGAATCCTACATATTCATAGAAACATGAAATAGTGGAATTATTCTCCTACTTGCAACTATAGCCACAGCATTCATGGGTTACATTTACCATGAGGACAAATATCTTTTTGAGGAGTGACTGTCATCACAAACTTACTTACATAGGCCTTCCTTGACTCCATCCTTCCATTTAATACATAATAAATTCAAACTCAATATTACATAAATTAATGCCAATACAAATATATTTGTTAATGTAGCTTAATAAATAAAGCGAGGCCGTGAAAATGCCTAGATGAGTCATAAGACTCCATAAACACAAAGGTTTGGGCCTAGCCTTCCTATTAGTCCTTAGTAATATTACACATGCAAGCCTCCACACCCCAGTGAGAAAGCCCTCAAAACCACCAATGATTTAAAGGAGCGGGTATCCAGCACACTCATAAAGTAACTCATAACACCTTGCTAAGCCACACCCCCACGGGATACAGCAGTGATAAAAATTAAGCCATGAACGAAAGTTTGACTAAGCTATACTAAAGAGGGTTGGTAAGTTTCGAACCAGCCACCGCAGTCATACGATTAACCCAAGCTAATAGGTCCACAGTGTAAAGTGTGTTGAAGATAAACCAATACAAAACTAAACCAAGGGATCCCTGGGTGGCGCAGCGGTTTGGTGCCTGCCTTTGGCCCAGGGCGCGATCCTGGTAGACCCGGGATCGAATCCCACGTCGGGCTCCCGGTGCATGGAGCCTGCTTCTCCCTCTGCCTGTGTCTCTGCCTCTCTCTCTCTCTCTGTGTGTGACTATCATAAATAAATAAAAATTATTAAAAAAAAAAAAAACTAAACCAAGTTAAGTTTTAACTTGTCCTTGAGAACATCTATGATTATGTCTCTTAGCGCTAGAGAAAGTCCAGCCAATAACCTGGTCCGTGAAGTAAAATGTTATTTTAAGCCAAACTGTGGCCAGCTTGGAAATCTACAACTCAACATTAAGTTATATAGTATAAAATAATCTAAGAACAAATAAATATTAGAGATTGAATTTCCAAGGCAATAATTGAAGAAAATGGTGGCACACTGAATAGAGGAAAATGTATTATTTTAAAAGGTTAAATAAGTTTATTTATTGCAGGCCTTTTCACAAGCTTTAACAAGACAATTTTCACTACCAATGCCCAATAAATGGGTATAATATTCCCAACCAAGTTTTCCCTACTGATCTTTGTTGCTTAGCCATTGGAAAGTATTATTTTATGGAAGGGTCACATATGGAGGATAAATTATTTACTAACCAACATGAGTATATGATAGTAAGATCATGCTAGAAAATTTAACTATATTTAGAAACCAAGGGTTTGTCATTAAATCAACTGATTGTCAGTTAATTGACAAAACTCATTCAGAATCTACTAAGTCAGGTCATAAAATATTAAGCTCATTCCTGCATAATACCAGTCAAAATATCAATACAAAGAAAACAAAGTACTTAGGGAAGCTTATCAAGAAAATGCAGTCTATTGATTCTAGAATCTAAATCAATGGTTATCAATTTTTTTGAAAGAAGGGTAACATGATAGAAAAAAAAAACTCTGCAAATTGTCTTTCATCCGCATTTCAAATAAAATATACTGAGTCTAATGGGGTAAAAAGTATTCTTATATTATTTACTAAAGTAATGTCAGTCAGAACATTAGCACTGATGTTCTGCCTCTAAAATATTTATCATGGCACTTTTGAAATAATTCACTAATTTCTCCTCTCTGACATTGTATAGTGTTTTTGAGTTCACTCCTTGTTTCAGCAAATATTTATTAAGCACTTTTTATTAGCCAGTATGTCCCTATGTATTAATTTACCTTGTTCCGGAAATATCCCATTGAGGTCAGTATCATTATCCCTGTTTACAAAGGCAAAGTTATTTGCCTATATTAAAATAGTAAGTTGATTTTAGAGCTTGGGAGAGGAATAACTTCCATACAAAAGCAACAAGTACGAGCGGCCTCTTGTTTGCAGGCATCCACTGACAGGCCTTGGGGTTATGAAGATGAGTAAGAAGTGGTCCCTGCCCTCCTTACCTGGGCCTTTCTTATGCTTGGGTATAAGATCTCCTTGACGAAGCTAGTAGAGAGATGAGAACCCTTGTACTTGGAAGCAGCAACGCCATCAGTTTCCTGGAAGGATCAGGGGAATGAGCTGAACTGAAGTTATATTACACAGTGGCCTAAGTTAAAGCTTCGGAGCCGTTTATATACCTGATGTTGCTCCACGCATCTATAGATATTACAAGATCTCTCCTTGCACCAGCAGGACCACCAAAAAGTAGCATGATTGGATCGCAGAGTATAGCCACCCTTCTCCCATAAAAATGCTTTTCATTGCAATCATGCGTGAGCAAGATAGCATCTCCCGATATTTAGGGACAATACACAAAACAGACCTATGAAACCCCTAACTTTATGATAAATATGTTTCCAATTTTTCATTCTTACAATATACACAAAATTTTGTTTCATGATCTTGGTTTCATGAATAGTTAATATGCTTCTTCAAAGCAACTCATTTCCTTCTACCTTAGAGATAGTAATCACATTTTTTAGAAAGCTTAGAGTCAAATTTGTGATCTACCTCTAGCAAGTGTATAGAACTTGAGGGCAAATATTTTATGTACCAACCTCACTCCTGGCTGGATTTTACTATTTTATTCTTATTTTCCCTTTCCCTTGGCTTGTTTACACATTTAAAATTCATTTCATCTTGCGTGAATGTTTATAAGTTCTGATAAATTATTTTTGTTACAACTCATAGTACTGGTAAATAAATAACTAAACAGTATGGAATTTATTTTGAAGGGCAGATATTTCAAAACTCATAGGACTTGATTTTGAAAAGGTAGGAAATAGCAGTAGCAGTACAAACCCTTGATAAGCTCTTAGAAATAAGATAATTTTGAGCAATGTTTTGGTAAAATAATAAAGACATAAGTCAGAGTTACAATCAGAGATACAAATTACAGGTATAGACTGAAAAACAGCCCAGCTAGAGTTCATGGGTTCACAGAGACACAAGCTGAGATGCTGGTAGAACCAGTTTTGTCTCCCTTGCTCCCATGCTGAGGAACATGACTGTGCGTGGTGTGTTAAACAAGCACATTGGAAAATTTTAACAGGAGAGCATATCCATATTTATATAAAGTACCAATGGAAGAGACAGAGTCTAATGACCATAGATTTATTTATAAGGTTGAGGCTTAACCTGAAAGATCCTCTGAGCATACTAACTCCAGATCTTTTAAAATGAAACTAAGAATTCAATAATAACAGCAAGACATAAAGTTCATGGTTTAGAACTTAAAGTTCATAGCAGATCACGTTCACCATATATATATATATATATATATATATATATATATAGTAATTAAGCCCATTGACTTCCAATTTCTGGTGAATGGGTAGGCTGCCTCACCTACTAAATGGGCTGCAGAAACTTCTTCCACAGCAGCACCACGGAAATAAAGACATTGCCAGGTCAGAAGGAGAGTCAAGTGTGCATATCTTCCCCTCTTCATTCCCACTCCAGGATCTAGAGGGTTCTGTTATAAATTTTTTTTTTTGAATTTCAAATTCTCACTTGTAAATGAGAGAAACTAACATTAGCACACCAAAAATAATACCGTGTAACTAAACACATGGATAAATTACCAACTTTGTGATCTAACACGTTGGCATGATGTTTAGCCAGTGTAAATGTGAGGGAAATAGACATTTCCCCAGGAATGGTTAACATGTCAAAAAAAAAATTCCCGTTTTTGTAACTTCTCAACTCATAGTTTTAATAACTCAGTTTCGGTAAAGAACTACATCTGGGAATTAACACAGCATTTATTCAGGTACTGAGGTTTCAGGAGAGAAGCCAAGGGAACTGTCCTTATAACTCTCCTATAGCAGGAGGACAAGCAAGCGCCCTGGGCACCTGTGCAGAGTGATGAAGTACCTTTGGTTTGAGGTCCAATTGCTGGCTCTGAAATACTTCTGAAATTTAATCACAAGCTACATAATTCCTGAACTTTAATTTAATTATAAGTAAAATGTAGATAAGAATGCTGTGGAACAGAATTATTGCAAGGATTAAATGAGATGACATTACATAAGAAACAACTATGAAATAAGCATTTGATAATTTTTAAATAAAAATGCTTTGTATATTGTGTTTTTAAGTGAGAAATTTTAACCTTAATACTTAACTTATTTCTTGCCCCTAGAAGCTTTATTTAAATTAACTTATATAAAATATACCTAAACTTAACACAGTTTACAAAAGAGTTTCATCTTGGATCCTTTTGTAGTTAGCTTAGATTTAAAAGAAGAGGAGACTTAAGATCATGATTCATCAGATATTTTTAAGCAAACAGAATTATGTCCACAGTTCACTTTTGAAGGAGAACACAAAAAAGATTGATAGCAAATAAATGTACGACATCTTTTATAACTATTCTTTATTGAAAATTGTATCATTCAATCCATAAAAGGGGCTTTAGAAAACCACTTTCTCAAGTTAAACCTGATCAGATGGGAGGTTTTACTTACATTAATAAATCGAATGAACAGTTTTAATTAAAAACTCATGCTATTTTCAAAATAATGCTGAAGAGTAGATTTCTGATCAATTGTAACTGCCAGATGGGAGATTTTCATAAGCTGTTTTTAATATTTCACTTTCATGAGCACATCACTTAAATATGCTGCCTACCAATCTCAAATACAAATTCTATTCAATCACAGTATTAAAATAATGCAATAACTTAAGTACTTTTCTATAATTTTTGTTTATAGGCTTTAAATACAAGGCATGAAATTCAATAATTGAATTAGCAAAGCTTTTCATCAAATTACTTTAAGTAAATTTCCACAGCAAGCACATTGGCGAGGAATTACGACATACCTGGTCAGTAGGCTACAGTTGTGCCGAGATGATAATTCGGCAAGTGTCACTGATGACTGCAATGAGAAAAAATAATGTGTATGTGTATTTTCCATAAGATTTGTATTTATATTAAGTTTTATGAAATTAAGTTACATTGATATTTATATTGAACATGTTAGAGTTTGTATAAAAGGCAAGGGGGGAAACAGGGCTTATTTGCAACATTTTACATTTGTCTAAAAGTGACATTTTGCTTTTGCAAAAGGATTCTGACATTCATCATTTTATCCGATTCTCAAAATATTTCAGTGATGTAAGGAAACTATTACCTTGCCTGCCAAGCAAGAAAACTAAGAAATATAGAGATGTAAGGGTTTGCTAAAGACACAGCACTAATTTTAGAATCTAGGTCCAGAATCTTCCATGACAGTGTTCTCTTTCACTACTCACCCCACAGGTAGGCAGAGGTGAAGGGGCTAGATCTAACTGGTTTTCCCCAGCTAAATGTAAAAATAATTAGAACCCAGACAGGAAAGAATAAGGAAAACTAATTTTTTACCTTTTTTTTAAGTTCCTGATGAAACCATAGTCATAGAGCTATTTTTTGCTTCTTTCCTCATCAGGAGAAAAAAGCAGCAAGAGCAAAAGCAACCAACAAAATATCCATAGCAAAGTCTTTATAGATCAACAGAATCTAACACCAGATTAAGAATTAGACACCAGGGCAGCCCGGGTGGCTCAGCGGTTTAGTGCTGCCTTCAGCCCAGAGCATGATCCTGAAGACCCAGGATCGAGTCCCACGTCGGGCTCCCTGCATGGAGCCTGCTTCTCCCTCTGCCTGTGTCTCTGCCTCTCTCTCTCTCTCTCCCTCTGTGTTTCTCATGAATAAATAAATAAAATATTAAAAATAAAAAGAATTAGACACCATGGAGCACCTGGGTGGCTCAGTCGATTAAGTGTCTGACTCTTGGATTTAGTTCAGGTCATGATCTCATGGGTCTTGAGATGGAACTCTAGGTTGGGTTCCATGCTCAGCAGGGAGTCTGCTGGACAGTCTCTTCCTCTGCCCCTCCCCCCACTCACATCGTGCACTCTCTCTCTCTCAAATAAATATATCCTTTAAAAAAAGAATTAGACATCTTGCATATCTCTAGCTCAGGACTGGGCTGCATTCTCTCTCTATTTTTAATTTTAGCTTCATTATTACATGTGGTCTCACTATTTTGAAGAGAGCTGTTTCAAATTCCCTGGTCAGATTAAAAAAAGGGGGAGGACTAGAGGCATTGCAGAAAGTTTAGAATTTAGCAGTTACAATGGTACAGGATCGAAGGGAAATCAGAGTATAATATATAATCATAATTATGAAAAAGTCACTTAGAGGCGGGAACACCTTCAAAAACATGAGCATGTGTCCAGGAGGAGGGTCTAAATCTGTAAGATCAGATTGACAGCAAAACAAACAGAGTATGATGTTATTTCTGTACATTAATGCCAAAAACAAATGAGATATCCCTGAAAGCAACCCTCAGGAAGGCCGGATAGAATAAATGCAGAGTTTTAAGCAGCACCAATAAGAGTTTAAACCAAAATGAAGAAGATCAATCCCCAAGTGCCATTTTAATATTTTTAAGGTGAAATATCTGTGCTAGACACTCTTCTGGTCACTTTCATACATGTTATCTTATTTGATCTTTGTAATAGTCTCATGAGGTACACAATGATACTCCCATTTTACAGAATGAAGAAACTAAGATCCAATTACTTGAAGTATTTTCCCAATCGATAAAAGGTAGAAGCAGGATAAATCTCAGATTTTTGGAAATCAATGCATTAGTACTGAACTCCTGAATGTATACCCATAGTAGAACAGATTTTAATATAAGACATATCAAAACATTCTACAGATACTACAAAGTGTTGTTTTTTTGTTTTTTTTTAAACAGGAATACAACCAGTGCCAAGCACTGTGGTACCACAGAGCATCAGGCAGGGATCTTGCTGGTCCTCTCTAAGGTGATAGCTAAGGTGATAGCTACGGCTTCCTCTCCCCATTTCACTCATGTCATAAATAACCCCCCTTCATAGGCACATAAAAGGATGCTCAACACCATTAACCAACAAGGAAATGAAAATTGAAATGACAATGAGATATCATCACACATCTGTCAGAATGGCTGTTACCAAAAAGACAAGAAATAACCAGTGTTGGCGAGGATGTGGAAAAAATGGAATTCTTGTGCACTGCTGGTGGGAATGCAAATTGGTACAGCCACTCTGGAAAACGGAATGAGGATTCATCAAAAAATTAAAAAAGAGGACAGCCCCGGTGGCCCAGCCATTCAGTGCTGCCTTCGGCCCAGGGTGTGATCCTGGAAACCCAGCATCAAGTTCTGTGGCAGGCTCCCTGCATGGAGCCTGCTTCTCCCTCTGCCTGTGTCTCTGCCTCTCTCTCTCTTTCTCTGTGTCTGTCATGAATAAATAAATAAAATCTTTAAAAAAATTTAAAAAGAGCTAGCATATGATGCAGCAACTCACTTCTAGGTATTTATTCAAAGAAAATAGAAACAATTCAAAAAGACACATGCACCCCTATGTCACTTCAGCATTCTTTACAATAGCCAAGATATGAAAGCAACTTAAATGTCCATCCATTGATGAATGGATAAAGATGTGATGTACATACACGATGGGATATTACTCAGGCATAAAGTATAATCTTGCCACCTGTGACAACACGTATGGACCTAGAGAAATAAGTCAGACAAAGACAGTTACTGTATCATTTCACTTAAATGTGGAATCTTAAAAAAAAAACAAAACAAACAGAAACACTCATAGATACAAAGAACAAACTGATAATTGGTGGGCCAGATGGACAAAATAGGTAAAGAGGATTAAAAGGTACAATCTCCCAGTTGTTAAACAAATAAGACAAGGGGAAGTAATGCACAGCGTAGAGAATACAGTCACCACATTTTGTATGGTGATAGATGGTAATCAGACTTATCATAGTGACCATGTTTAATGTATATAAATATTGAACCTCCATGTTGTATACCTGAAACTAATATAATATGGCTTGCCAATTATGCTTCAATTAAAAACATAAAAACAGAAATAAATAAATAAATAAATAAATAAATAAATAGTAACTCACTTTGACAACATGATCTTCATTCTGTTTCAAAAAGACAATTTGGTTACCATCTGCCCACTGACCCATGCTTCAGAACTGCTATAATATCATTAGTCAAGTTTTTGCAAAGCATTCTCATAGTAAGTATACTGGGATTTCATACTTTTTATGGTAAAAACATTTCTAATTGTGACATTGCAATTAATAGTTTAACCCCAGACTTGGCAATTGTTTTGTGGGCTATTGTGGTACTAGGATTCTGTTGAGACCGAAATTAAAAAGAACATTATTAATTGGATCAGCCCGTTTTCCCAGGTGTCCTTGATGGACAGTGATGGAAGGATTAAGGAAGATAACAACCTTGGTGAAAGTTATTAAGTTTCATCGAGACAAAAGTTAGGGATGAAGTAAAGAGTGCACCGACTGAAAAGTCCTAGGCTAAGGTGCAGCTTATGTAAAGTGTACTATATTGCATTGTAAGGGTTATGAATCCAGGCAAGGAAATGCAGTAGTCTTGTTTGGAAAGCTCAGATTCTCTGAGTCTGAAGGGTTGACTCAGTAATTATATCAGAAGACTGTCATTCAAACACCCTAGCCAGCCAAGGCTGATTTGCTTTGGTATCTAGAGCATAATTGATTCTCAGGTTAATTACTCTTTCCTGAGAAAATCAGAAATAAGATGGGTGAGGTCACAGGAACCTTTACTTTTAAAAATATGCAAAATTTAGTGTAGAAGGCTTCAGAGTAGCATCCAATTAAAATGGGTCATGACTGCATTATCTGAATAGATTAGAGATCAAATTTATTCAGTACAGAATACTCACATACAGTAAAAACTTGACATAATGTGGTTACCATATGTGACAAAGGCTGCTAAATGTTCACAAAAATCCCTTTATTTCCGTTCTGGGCACACAGGTAGACTATATCCAAGTCTTCCTTGCAGTTAGGTGGGGCCATGTGATGTCTTACACGTAAAGCAGAAATCTCCCACCCACCCCTCCATGTTCTCATTCTCTTCCCTCATCTCACAGCCAGACACAGAATTTCCAGTGGAGGTGTCTGAGGTCCTGAGGATCCTCAGAATAGCAGAGCCACTAGGTGAAAGGAGCCCAGGTCCCCTCAATCTACATCGCACTGAGACAGGAGCAAGAAATAAAGCTCTTAGTGATTTAAACCACTGAAATTTGGAGTATGTTTGTTTCACATATAACAAGCCCTGACTTAACAAATACATCACTTCTATCACCCGACAACTGTTAGCTTTCAATGCTTCTAACCTCGCTATTTCCTCTACCTCTTATGTTTGAGGAAATAAACCTGTGCCTTCTCAGATTCTCTTGACTGCCTTTTTCTTTCTCTCCTTTGGTCAGGTCCCCATTCATATCACTCCTCTATTGTTGGGCTTGGATAAAATAACACTCCATAGTACAAGGGATATCTCTTCCTGAGCAGCCACAAGGGGTTGGATGATACAACACGATAGTATAAAGGTTGAAGCTCTCCATGGAATTTGACCAGTTAGGTGATTTGAGATAAGAGAGCTGCAGAGACAAATTTCTCCTTTCCTTCTCCTAGATGTGATTTATTCTTACCACATTTCCAGAGAAGTTCTTATATTGACTGAAAACACCTGCTATGCAACGTTCAGTATCTCTTAGTGACTAATTATGCAACAACGAGCAGTGTTGTAAAACAATGTATTAAACTGCTTTGCTGCTATCCTTGCTTCACTTTGGTTTTCTCTTCCCATTCTGGTGGGATTTCATCTTCCAAATAAAATGATAGTTTCTTATCCTTAGCTCAAGCTCTGCTTTTTAAAGGATTGAGCTAAATCAACTTCTTTGCACAATTAGTTTTCAGACAGATTTATTATTTTTTTCCAATTCCTATGCTCTTTTCATCCCCATTCTGTCAAATCTTTGCCCAGGATCCTATAGTTACCTAAAGTTTCAGGAAAAAGTTACTGCAATCTGATAGTACAAAGCTTTAAATCCAGGAATACTGAATTTCTGGCATTCAATTTTTTTTTTATAAAACATTCAAAGAATCCTAGTAATAATCAGCAGGAGCAGTGCAAAGAAATTTAGTAAACTACCAATAGTGAAGGAATAATCACAGAGAGATACGTATTATAATACAGGTATATTAAATGTGTTAGCTATTATAGGCGGCAAGCAGGGTAAATTATTATAGGAGCCTTTCTCATATCTCTGAAATTATACCTTACAAACAACCACATGGAAATCCAAGGTAGATGTTTTAAAGCAAATATTGTAATTATATATTTGGGCTACATGCTCTCTTTAGTTATTATTCTTATTGGTCTCTTTCTTTTCCATTTACTTTTACTCAGCATACTGTCCACATCTGAGTAGATGAACCCTTTGAAGTGCAAACATTTATGATTATTTCTGCTCTAGGGAAGTTTTGAAATGTCATCTTTTCTTAGAATATATGTGAACACAGGAAAAGTGAAAAGACCCCAGAATTAGGTATTAGTGGTATAATTTCATTATGTTGCTTAAATTCCCTAAAGACCAGAAATAACTATAATCAAAATTTCAATGAAACGTATTTCTAAATCAAATCTTAGCCCTGTGAGTTTTATAAGGAATGTTTTTCTCTTCCACCAATCCAGATGGCCATTAGCTTATACCATATACAATTGGGGGAAAAAAATAATAAATCTGTTTCAGCAGGTGATCTCACAGGTATTTTATACATGTTTTCTCTTTTTATCTTAACCCTGCCCCATAAAGTAGGAGTTATTAGCCTCAGTTTCTACAAAGAAAACAGAGGATGAGAACTTTGAAAACTTTGCACAAATCACTTAGCCAATTAGTTGTCAAGACATATTTGAAACTCAGATTTGACATCCAAGTCCACCTAGAAAATTAAAAAGGTATATTAACATTCACAGGCTAAAGTACTTCTGAAGAAACAAAAGTACCTACATTATTTTCCTAAGATGTCCTCTCATAATAAATAGGGTGCCATGAAAAATAGCAAAAAATAATTAAGTTATCCTCCCCTTATCTGAAAAAATTAATTCAACTTTTTGAAAACAACCCTTAACTAGGGCATAGTTTTCTCAGTAAAAAATTCTGGCATACTTAATAAAGTAACAGATGCTAGCTCAATGAACACAAAATATAGGAGCATTCCTCTTTCACTGGGCATTTGGCAACTCGTGAGGGAAATCAGGCAGCTGGGTCATAGCATAGTAAATTATTTAAAAGTCAAATATGCTCACCTCACACCATATGCTGAAATAAATTCCAGATGTATGAAAAAGTTTAATATTTTTAAAGATCAAACCAAATAAAATTAAAATAATATTGAATACTCAAGCCTTTGACAGAGAAATGATTTTTCTATGCTTTGAATTGATAACGAATACACAGGAAAATACCAACAAATGTTACCACAACATTTGAAATGTTAACATAAAAAAAATAAAAAGCTAAACTTACTGGGAGATTTTTCAGCAAATGTAGCATTGAATTACTAGTGTGATTATATTTTTTATATGTATAAAACAAAACACTCAAACTTCTGATTGGAACATCACTAAGACTGTAACAGGTAAACTGGCAAGAGCAGATAACTTAAAGGAGAGGAAAATGATTATCACTTAAAGGTAAATGATTATCAAACATGGATTTGAAAATATTCAAGCTTTCTAACAGCCAAAAAATTTAAGTTAAAACAAATATCATTTGGCCTATGAAACTACAAAAATAAATAAGTAAATAAGCACCTGAATGCTGTAAAAGTACAGTGAATTCACTGTCCCATTCACTCCTGATGACAAACATAAACTGGTACAATTCTAGAAAGCAATTTGGCAAATAACTCGTTATAGGTGTTCCCAATATCCACATTCCCAAAAATCTAGCCTAAGAAAGTCAGCCAAAATATGCAAAAAGTTAAATATATGAAGACATACATAATATTACAATAAGGATAATTAGAAGAAACTCAATCTAACAGCAGAGGAATGTTTTGGGACATTATCACAAATCCATTGGATAAAATATATGGCTGTTTTAAAACATTAATCATTGAAGAAAGAAAACAAATATCTAAAATCAATATTTCTTTAAGCAAAATTACATGAATCTGATTATTAGTACATTTTGAAATGATGTTTTCTTTTTCTTTTTTTTTTTTTTTTTTGAAATGTTTTCTAAAAAACTGGAGTGCAGTACACTAAAACTCTGCTAGTGGTTGGACTCATGGGTGCACTTTTTACATTTGTGCTTTTCACACTTTCTAAGCTGGGTCTCTAATCTATATTTTATAAACAGGGTACATATCAAAACTAAGCATTGGAATAAGAAATTGCATGATTAAGATTAATGCAGAACAGACAACAAAAGTCAATAACAAGTGTTTTTTAAGTATTACCTCTTATCAGCTTGATTTACATACACTTGTTGACTTTGGAGGACCTGTGTATCTGGTGAATGAAGGAATTCTTTCAGTTAGAGAACATAATTAGTCTAACTTTTAAAATTCAGAAAACAAGGGCGCCTGAGTGGGCTCAGTCAGTGAACCAGCCGACTCTTGATTTTAGCTCAGGTCATGATCTCAGGGGCCTGGAACTGAGCCCTGTGATGGTCTCGCCACTCAGAGGGAAGTCTGCTTCAGGATTCCCTCTCCCCCCCTTCCCTCCCTTGCTCCTCTCTAAAATAAATAAATAAGTCTTTTTAAAAAATAAAAATCAGAAACCATCCCCATCAGGCAAATGACACTAAACAGAGCACCATGATGCAAGCAATATCAGTGAAGTAATAACACGATTTATGTTAAATTTACCTTTATCACCTAGTATCTCACAGAGTAGTACCCCCAACTTGGGAAAATCAGTGTTTTCCAATTTAAAAAAAAGGAAAATTAACTTAGAGAAGGAGAGAGAGAGAGAGAGAGAGAGAGAGGATTAATATAGTTAGAATAAGTAGAAAAATAAACAGCTCAGCTGCATCTGAGCAGTTTGTATATAGCCCCACCCCACCCCCAGATGTTTCTAACAGCATGTCTCAGCATTAAGGTACTAGAAATAGGTATCATTCAACAGTGAACATGCACATCACCTGGGCCTCAATAGGCACCCAGAATATGGAAGTCAAATTGAATTGAACCTGTTGATATGGCTTGGCAAATCTCATAAACAAGAGAGTATAAAAAATGACTGATATTGGGTTTTGAAAATATTTACTTTCCTTTACATACAAACCAAATGCTTCCTAGGATTCACATGATATGTTGGAATCTGGGGAGTCCTTGGAGTCATTAGTAGAGAGATATGCTCTCCCCACCTACTCACTTTCCCGGCTCCTGCTGCCATCAGGAGAATACCAGTAATAGCTACCATTTATCGAGTCATGTGCCTCTCATGTGCCAGACACTTTGCATCTGTTATCTCATTTATTTCCAACCACAACCTTGTGAGGTCCGGACAATGGCTCTCAGAGGGCTATAACATGGCTCTTGAAACACACCAGCGGCAATGCTTCCCTCTATCTGCTCGTAAGACTAATTGGGCCAGCTCTCAGAAATGCTGTGTGGAAACAATTTTTCTGTATTTATGATCTATGCAGTGATCTTCTCACACATCCTTTTGCAGGTGATGTAAGAAAAGGTGTAAAACAAAAAATGAGTAGATTATTGTACAGAAAGAAAAGAAGCCTAAGCATCATGCCTATATTTGGTTCTGTTCTTGGTTCCTGGTTCTGTTCTTCACAAGTTGGGTGATCTTAATTAAGTCATTTCAACTCTTCAATTCTCCAAGCATCAGGACCTCATATTCACAAACCAGGAGGACCACAATGTGGTAAAGGCTTTTTTTTTTTTTTTTTTTTATTGTAACAGGAACCATATCAGACATGCTTAAGCAAAAAGCAAAGTCACACCAAAATTATATGGGGATTTTATTTAAAAAGTAGCTAAAGTTTCTCAGGATTTTGAACCAGAAAAAAAGAATGTTATGAGGCACTGGAAGAGCTTTTGGGGGGCAGGCACTCTGAAATCTACCAGTAGGGTCAAATGTAAATCATAATTTCACCATCAAATCATATCATTACTTAAACTGATTTTCTAATACTTCTTAACACAGTGTGTGATCCAAGGTGGGTGTCTAATAAATGGGAGCTATTTTATTATTATTTTGTCATCAGGAATAATGCTTGTGTTCCAATTCCAACCCCACTACCTATTATCTATGTGACTATAAGAAAGTAATCACAGATTATCTTAATAAAAACATTTGCTTAAGGGCATCTGGGTGGCTCAGTCAGTTAAGTGTCTGCCTTTGGCTCAGATCATGATCCTAGGGTTGTGATATCCAACCCTACACTGGGCTGCCTGCTCCAAAGGGAGTTTGCTTCTCCCCCTCCCTCAGCTTATCCCACTGTTCACTCTCTCTCAAATAAATAATCTTTCAAAAAAATAATAAAAAAATAAAAACATTTGCTTAGTGGTGAAGATTAAACGAGATGATATGTATACAACATTGCAATTGAGTCCTGCCGGTTACTAAATGTTCAATAGGCAGTGGTGATAAAAGTAATCCTTTAACAGCAATGTCCACAATAGCCAAACTGTGAGAGGAGCCATGATGTCCTCCGACAGATGACTGGATAAAGAAGATGTGGTCTGTGTATACAATGGAATATTCCTCAGCCATCAGAAAGGACTAATACCCACCATTTGCTTCAACATGGATAGAACTGGAGGGTATTATGCTGAGTGAAATAAGTCAATAAGAGAAGGACAATCATCATATGGTTTCACTCATACGGGGAATAAAAGAATTAGTGAAAGGGATTATAAGGGAAAGGAGGGAAACTGAGTGGGAAAAATTAGAGAGGGAGACTCCTAACTCTGGGAAACAAACAAAGGGTTGCAGAAGGGAGGACAGTGAGGGGATGGGGTGACTGGGTGACAGGCACTAAGGAGGGCACTTGATGGGATGAGCACTAGGTGTTATACTATATGTTGGCAAATTGAATCTTAATAAAAAAATTACTGCTTTAAAATTTTTATGTGCTTAGGAATAAAATTTCTAGGCAAGGGGAGCCTGGGTGGCTCAACTCGTTAAGCATATGCCTTCAGCTCAGGTCATGATACTAGGGTCCTGGGATCGAGTCCCATATCAGGTTCCCTCCTCACCGGGGAGTCTGTGTCTCCCCCTCCCTTTTCCCCTCCCCCCATCCATGTTCTCTCCCTCTCTCTCTTTCAAATAAATAAATAAAATCTTTTTTAAAAATTTCAAGGCAAACAAAAGGAAAATCTGAAAGGAATCAGAATCCAGGGTGATGACTACAACCAAGTGGCATTTAATGGAAAAACCCACCCTAACTTCACCCTTAGTCTGTCCTTGTTTTTAATTTTTCCATTTTCTTTTTCTCACAGCCATCGGGAATAAAGAAGTCACTAAAGTGACATCATTTAAATGACTTACCGTACATTCTAGTGCAGCATTAGCATCACCTGGGAATTTGCAAATTCTTGTGCTACCTTCCCAAACTCACTGGATTAGAAGCTCTCTAGTGTGCATGAAGGTGGGGGTTAGGAGTAGAATATGTCTTTCAACCAGCCCTCTGCATGACCCTGAGACTCGCTCAAGTCAGAGAACCACAAGTTGAAGAATTCTGCATGTCAGATTCACCTGTAGAACTTTTTAAAATATCTATATTGATGCTAGAGTTGAATCAGAATTACTGGGGATGGGGCCAGGACACCAACACAGATATTTTAGAAACAGAACCAAAAGCTCCCCCTTGTAACCAGAAAGAATCATTGCAATTGTCCATTCCACACAATCACTGCAATTGTCCATTCCACACAGCGTCTTAGCGGCCATCACCACGGATGCCTGTGAAGAGCATGGAAGTAGAAGTGGACTTGGTTTGAAGCATGTTCTATTCCCACAGTATGGATGCTCCCCAGTATTACTTAATACTCGAAGATCTCCTCTTTTCTCATCTCAGGGTAACTCTCTCATGTAGTACATCTGATCCCACAAGGAAACCAGTTCTTAGTTTTTTTTTTCATTCCTACTGATAGAAATCTCAATCAACCCAGAAGAACATTTTTAAGTAAAATTTTATATATTTGCCAAGTGAAATTTCAGACATTGGCTAAATGGAGTATATAAAAGATTGGGGACAGAGAGTAGGGGCCCCTTTCCATGGCTTTATTTTAATTACCCAGCCTATTTTCTCAGCTACAGTGAATTATAGAGCACTGACCATTTATTATATTGAGTAGCATAAGTTAATGAATACTAACCCCTTTCAATCCTTTTTGGCAACCCCCAGAATTAACTAAACTAACTGTATTGTTATGAGAGCAGCCACTGAGCAACAGCAAAGGTGCTAACTGGTACACTTAACGGCAGTGAAAACACAACCTGCAAAGTTATTTGGAGGCAGAAAAATGAAAGCACATTGATAGTAGGGCCTAGAATGATAAAATTTCTATTACACGTTGCAACAAAAATAAAGCCGTTTTAATGGAATCATGTCAAAGGACCCATGTCTCCTGCTTTGAAAACAAATGGTGTTGGCTTCCAGTCAACTTTTCCAGGGCTTAGCAGCAGGAGGTCATTACCCTTTGACAATGTTCAGTTACACAGACATTATCTCCAATTAACAGGTTTTAACTACAAGGATTTCTCTTTTATTGAAAACAGTGGTTTTTTTAAATAAATAACTATAGCAGTTATTGGGTAATTTTGTCTTATTGACTGGGACTGAGATGATTACGTTTACTCCTATAAACACACACACATGCACATGCATACACACACACATCTGAGTCAATAGAATACTTTTAGTGTCCTTGAACTCTTTTTAAAGCATGGTAGAGAAATATGCTAATCTTTACATAAACATTTCACAAAGACTTCTTTCTCTTAAAAAAAAAAAATCCTTCCCCATATTGATGTAACCAAGCCATTCTAAGTGTTTCAAATTTCCCAAACAAAGTACTACCAATGAAACATTTATCAATCGTAATGCATTATGTTTTCTGTCTCATTTGAGAAGGTTTTATGGAATTCTGGATGATGGCCAGAAGCTCAGAGGAGAATTTTTAACACCCTCTCAATAGACACATTTATAGCTTTAAACTATACAGAGTACTGGTCTTATCAGTGCATAGCAGGGAAATGATTAAAATATTCCAAGCAAACTTAAACTTGGTAGTCCTTAGGTGGAAATGAAGCATCATTCTGGGCTGAAACCTCCAATTATATAAGATAGGAAGTCACAGAAAGACATCAGATTTGTACACTGTCAGTCTACACGGCAGATGGTAGTGTCTGGCAATGCCTTTTTTATAACAGAAAATATTATTATAAAAATATCCAGAGAAGACATTTTTAGTTCCTTGACTTAATATGAGGAAAAATTAGAGATTTCTATAGAAATTAGAGGTTTAATACCCAATAATATGAAACAGTAATTTTCTTTGAAATCTATGCATTAACTATTCCATCACTTCTTAGAGAATTTTTTATAGTTGGAAGTCATCTGGTATTTTCATTTCTCTATCTCTCTCTGTCTCTCTCTATCTCTCTTTCTCTCTCACTCTCAACCACCTATTTAAATTCAGCCTAAATCTATATATTTTTATACAACACTTAAATCATACCATAGTGTGCTGTGGTGTGCTGTATGTCACATTTTAGCCTTCCCCAATGTTATTACAATAGAATTGCCTTTATCTCAAAGGGGATATTTTCTTATAGATGAAGTTTCTTGAAGGTAGAATTCTCCTGAGAGCCACACTTTTGAGTGGCATGTTCTTAAGCATATTGCATTATGTGTCAGCACAATTAGCATATTCTTCTGGATTGTAAAAAGTAACAATAGCTGACAGCTGAGTATGTAGGGAAATGGCCTGTAAAACTATCTCAAAACTAGGAAACCCAGTCCTTGTGTGGAACAAGCAGGAGTAGCACAGTTTTTGTGATCCTAATTCAAAAATGAATGGAGGAAGCTTAGACTCCCAGGTGGTTAGACCATTCCTGTCTCATACTCAGATACCATATTCGGTGTTTATAGTTTGGGGAGCAAAGGGAGCAGAGAGGATGGCTGAAGGAGAGGGAGCATAGATGGAAATATCCCTGCCTAATTCTAGCACAGTTCATAAGAGTTGTCAATATAGCCATGGAAATGTCCCCAATGATTTTCAGAGAACCTTACTAGCTGCAAAAATGTCTCTGTTCTCAGAAATGTGATATTGAAGTAGTATATGTTCACAAACTACCGAAGAACTGATGAGTGTGGTTTCACCTCACCAGAATGAATTTGAAAAGGTGAGCAATCCGATTTGCTGCATAACTAGGACACAGATGTGCAAATGTGCAAAAGACACTGTTAAATAGAAAGAACAACAACAACAACAACAAAAAACATAAAATAGCCCCAGAAATAAACACTATTTTGGAGAATTTGATGAGACACAAAACACCTTCTTAATTATATATGCTAGAAGGGTATTTCAAGGAGCTTACGGGGTATTAGGGTGGCCTCTGAGACAAAGCGTTGTCTTCATTCCCTGGTGCATACTTGTTATTTTGATATACTTATTTAATTTTAAATTAAAATGATAGGATAAAAAATGCCTGAGGTCATTCCTATAGTTAGCTTTTCATTGTCCTAAATCTTATTTTTGTGGATAAAGATCATTAAAGATTTAAATATTTTCATTTGCAAATGAAGTGTGAGAATTAAAAAATATTAGACCCAAGTCCTGAAATTTTGAAAACAAAGGAGAAAGACATCAGCAGTGTCATATTGAACATATACATATGTGTGTGCATGTGTGTGTGTAAAGATATATAAACATATATTTTCACTGTCCATCCTTTTTCTATCTGCATCCCCAGCTTGATTTTGTGCCTACTACTATCCTATAACTTTACCTTTAGACATATTATTTGTTTCAATATATCAAACTCCCCATTCTCCACACTTCCAGGTCCTTATCAGGACTTAAATTTGATATGTCCCTATGGCTTACAGAAGCCACTGGAAAGGCCCAGATAGTCTCATCTCTGATAGTTTAATTTTAACTTAAATTTACAAATTAATGTAACACCACCACACATTGAGCAGATCATCCACATTCTTTTACTTAGCACCAAAATGTGTACCTCAGTTCCCTCTGTACCATGATTTCAGTCACCCACTACTGACTCAACAACTATTTTACTGTGGCAGTAGCCCTCTCAGAATAAGGCCACTGGAACTAATTATTCTTTTATGTTTTTGTGCCACAATCCCTTGCCTTTGGAGACAAATGAGCATAATACAAAAGTATTTGTACTTTTGAGCCTTAGATGTCCCCAATTTTTTTCAGACTCCATTTATTTATTCATGAGAGACACAGAGAGAGGCAGAGACATAGACAGAGGGAGAAGGAGGCTCCTCACGCGGAGTCCTGATGGGGCACTTGATCCCAGGACCTGGAGATGGTGACGCAAGCCAAAGACACTCAACCACCGAGCCACCCAGGCACCCCAGATGTCCCTTATTTATGTCAAAATTCCACTATTTTTTTTCTTTTTTTTTTTAAATTCCACTGTTAAAAACGCACTAGATTCTACTGGAGATTTTTAAGTCCATACATTTTAGAGAAAAAGACTTAAGTATTCTAGAATGATTAAAGATAGTGAAGAAATGTAAGACTGAAGGGTAGGCAACACAAACAACAAACAGCTTCAACACAAACACAACAACAAACAGCTTCAACATATTGACTGAAATTAGTTCAAATGAGTGGCTAGTTATGGTAGACAGTTTCTAAGGTAATGGAGCTCTGAGGCATTGCTTCCTATCCCAAACAACTGGAGGTTTTCCTCAAAGACCACTCTAACAAATATCAGTTATCCTTTGGGATAGTTTAACTTCAGAGTGATCATTCATTGATAATAATACATCATTAACTTCTTAGTTTAATTAACATTTATTGAAGCCCTCAATATCCAATCAATATTGCCCTAGACTCCAGAAATAATGGAGTAATCATCCAAAGGAGAAGAAAAAGTGAGATGTTGATTAAAATGTATCTGTAAAAATAAGAATTCATCTCAAATCTGGGTTATTTCTGATGTAATAAATTTATAGCACACTGAATTATTTCTGAAAATCATGGCCTTCTCAGTTAACCCCAGATAACTGGCCCACCATCCTTTCCCTGGAGGTATTTACAGGAAGCACCAGAAATACTTGCTTTTTCCAAATGCTTTGGTTTACTAAGGAGGTCCAGATAGACTATCATAAGCTGGTCTCATGATGGACTGGACCCATAACTACAGCAGCCAATCAACTGTTGGCTGAGAACCACATACTCAAAATACTTTGTGATTGAAGCACAGAGAGCCATGACATACAGACAAAAAAAAAAAAAAAAGAGAAGAGAAGTAAACACACCTAACTACATGTCATATAAGTTCTTGAGTTGTTAGTTGACAAATACAAAGAGTGTAAAGCAATAGAAACTAGCATACTCTTGGTGAAACACACATTCTATTTCCTAATGCTATGAGCCCTCTGTTATAATCTACATGAGCTCCCATTGATTTTTATGTCAAATTTATAAAACCTAGCTTACATGTTAATAGAATATGTGGTTGGTTCACCAAGGCAAGTGCTATTTATGCATCCTGGTATACTCAGAATGTAGCACAATATACTGAATCACAAAGCATGACAAAATGAATGCTGTTTTTAAAAACACGATTTAAGAACACTTAGCAAACATATAAAGTTATTTTGGTGATGCTGAGCAATATAATTTCTCTAAGCTATTTAGTTATAGGAAGATGAGCGTTTGCTAAAACAAACCTTGTTCACTAATGTATATGAAAGTGGGACATATAAGTCACACTCCAATTTGTCAAGGAAATTTTGTAGAAAAAATGTAAGTGCTATTCTCTACTTACTCATTGAAAGTCACGCTAAAGCATTTTTTTCCATAAAACTACCAAAGGAACAGTAAAGTGTAAATTTTCTTCTATCAGTAAACTATCCTGGAGTTCAGTCTTGTATATACAATATTAATGATTTAGACTCAAAGAATTTTTGAGTATTTGGTGAATGAATGTATTATAATCTATAACATATATTCTTCCAAAATCTATATGGAAAGAGAAGCCTATCATTGTATACCTAACTTCATTTTTACACAGTTTATTCTTTTCCTATCAAAATTTTAAAATGAGATTGTCCATCATACTTTAACAATGTAATTGACAGAAAGTAATAACAGATAATGGGTGTGTATATGAAGAGACAGCAAGAGAGAAAAGGAGAGGTGATTATACATTCACTGTAATTTCAAGTGGAAAAAGAAATGGGAAACTCCACAATGCAATATTCCCATTCTACATTCAAACTGTGCCAAATTCCACCACTTTTTCTTTACAAAATTTCTAAAATCCATCTGTTTTATGATGAAATATACATTTTTATCCCAGTTTAGATCATATCAACTACTTTATTTCTTACATCATGGACTCCTCCATGCAAGGTATGATAAACATTGTGTCTGGTCAAGGCAAAATTATAAAAACAGTAAAACCGACACTTCTACTTCTCTCTTTACCTTTGTCCGCCCAACTGGTGTCTACATCTACTCTCTTGACTGTGGATGTATTCAGGCTTATGGCCTCCTAGAAAGCCCACTTGCTTCCCTTCTAGGCCCACTTCTCTGTTTCTGTTTGTGGTTATATCGTTCTCTGCATAGTCTTCTCATTAAACCCACTAATCAGATCTCAATTTAGAATTTACTCAAGTTTTATACATAAACCACAGTGAAATGTTAATAACGGGAAGGATGTAATCAGTTTCTAGAAGTATTTATATTTTAAATGTTGACTATTTATCAATAAACACAGTATTAATTTAGCACTGACTTGGCACTGGCTGCTTAGCATTGGCTGAGTCAGACACAAAAGATACATAACAGATTGTCCCTGTTCTTGAGGAGTTTAACACTGTTTGAGTTGGGGAGATACTGCTAATATGAAACATTTTAAGCTAAATTGCCAATCTCTGACTTCGATATAATTGGAATTCTCAGTTGGAAGCATTCAGGATGGGATGAAGTACATAGAAAAGTCTTCAGGAAGAAACCGAGCCATTAACAGAACCTTAAGAAATATCCTGGTTTTAAATCAAGGCAAAGCCAATGATTGAGGTCATTTCTGAAGCTGGAAAAAGCATGAAAAAAGGGACAAAAGTGGGAAACAAAATAGTCTGAGCAAGAGACACTTTGGAAGCTGGGTTAATTGAATAGGATATCTCCTAGCCTGCCAGTAAAAAAGTAAACTCAGGTAGGTTGGGCTTGATGTTACCTTTCCATTATTTCTTTCCTTTCTGATGACTTTAAGGAGGAATCCTTTTCCTTACCTTGTCCAACTTCAAGAGGCTGAACAAATTATTTTGATGCCCCCCAAAAGTTGTCCATTTACTAATCCCTGGAACCTATGCAGAAGTGAGTGTACATGGCAAAGGGACTTGGCAGAAGTGAATAAATTAAAGACTCTGATATGGGGAGATTATCCTGGATTAGCCAGGTATGCCAAATCTAACCAAATGGGTCCTTCAAATCAGTGAAACTTACCCAGCTATGGTCAGAATGAACTATGAATACAGAACAGTCAGATAAACAAAATATTGATCCCTTTAAGACGGAGGAAGGGGGCCATGAGCCAAGGAATGTGGGTAGCCTCTTGAACCTGGAAAGACAAAGAAACAGACTATTCCTTACAGCATCCAAAAAGGAACACAGCCCATTCTAACACACTGATTGTAGTGCAGTGAGACCTATGTCAGACTTCTGACCTACATGATTGAAAGACAATAAATTTGTCTTAAACCAAAGAAACTGGACACCTAAATGTTGAAGTAAAAATCATCATACTCTACTCAAATTCCTATTCTATTTAACAATATCTACCCACTCAGTGCTAGGAGCTAAGTAAGGGCCCAATAAATGATTGCATATTTATTTTTAATGATTCTGAATTGTGACTCTTCTGAAGTCTTTCAAATATTTATGGTAAAAAAAAAAAAGTCATAAGTGGAATATGTAACACTGTCACAAAATACACCAGCCGAGCTTATAAGAACAAAAGTTTCTAAAACTTTTTTCACAAGGAAATCTCTCAATAAATCACTCCTCAAATTAACAATATATAATACAGTATTTGCTATTTTTATTACAAAAAAAAGTGAGACACAAAGAAATTAAGTTAGTTACTCAAAGTGAGTCGCAAAACAAAATCAGAACTTAGGTCCCTCTGGCTTTTCACTACTGCACCAGTCAAGTATATTTGATTTCTTAAAATTTGATAGTATTCTTCTACCTGACTATATAGTACAGAAACTCTTTGCCTGTCTAGTTCATTTTACTTCCAAGCTGTGCAAACAAGAAAGATAGGAAAGCGAATAGTGGTCAACCACAGTGTTTTCCAAGTTGGAGGATTTATATAGATATAAGTGCATAAGAAAATCCACACGGGCCAAGTCATCTTTGCCTTTTGTTACAAATGAATGTATTTGTACGATAATTCATACTATACAATAATAAATGCTTTATTAGATGTCTAGTTCAGTGTTGTCTTTAGAAAGCCTCCGGGACCCCCACAGAGCTACCCCACTCAAATCTCCTTTCCAGGGAGTATCTGCCACAGAGGTGCTGTCACCCAACAACCTCTGCTGTGGCCCCTTTGCAGTCCACCTTGGTATCTACTATGAGATACACTTTCTGCAGGCAGCTCTAGCCAATAATGGCAGAGCTGATAAATTCCAGGACCTGGGTAATCCCTGCCCTGGAGCTCCTCCTTAGGCTGGCTGTGACTTTGTCAGGGCAGGCACTGCTCTCAGACTCTCTCCATCCAGTTTTCCTCTCAGCCTCCCTCCTATCACAGGTGTAGGACCTACATCATAGTCTTAATTCTTTCCTTTCCCCTTTGCCTTTTTCTCTTTAACTTCAATGCATATTCCCTCCAAAACAACTTTTGTGTTTGTAACTCAGTGTGCACCTGACTCCAGTTGCCCCAGAACTAATACTAATGATTACAAGGCCTTTGAGGAGTCCATTTCCCTTCCAAGATGAACTAAGACACTCTTTTAAATATAAAGCTACTATGTCTCTGCACAAATCAATTACTGATGACCAGGATCCTTTCGGCTCAGCAGGTGGCCACCTGGGATACACAGTCAATGTTGTTCCACCACAATATCACTTCTACCTTCTATCACTGCTTCCAATGCTGGTGGCAACAAGGCTGAAAACTTACCTATAAATACTTCCAGTCTCTTTGCCAGAAAAGCTGGTATGTTCTGTTGTGTCATCCATACCTGTAAAGAACAACCTGTCCCTTTATTTCCATCTGCTGTGTGTGACAAAATCAAGCCTGTGTTTCCTCACTCAGCATATTTCCAGCCTTTGCTTGTATTAACATGGCTTGTCCTCCTTTCAATTTATTAACTCACTAATGAATTATGAGCCACCAGAGGAAGTATCATATTTAATGCAGCATTTGAGACTATTTCAAAACTATGATTTCTCCTTTAAAATATTTCTAATGCTATTGAGAGAAATAATCATGCAAATAAGCATGTGGTTGTGTTTTACCTGAACCATTTCCTAGTTCTATTATAAACCTTTGTTTTTCCTTTGCTTTTCAACATGGCATATGTGCTTTTTTTTATACTCTGGTAAAGCAACTTGACAGTTGGTAGCTGTCTGGCTGTTTATTCAACATATGTACCACTTAATGCACAGGTCTCAGTGATACAGTCCCCAAAGTCGGTCCAACTGGGATAAAAGTCAACAAATAGAGCATTGCAAGGAGAACATTTACTTGGGGAGAGTTAAATATTTGAAAGGTGTTTAACAGTTAAGATTTAAGCCTAATGTCCTAAGAATTTACAGGGTCAGCATCTCCCCCAGCACTGCACATTCTCCTGATTTCACATAGGAACTCCATATGTTAGGAAATCACCTTTTTAATTAGATCTCTGTAGCCTCGTTCTAAGTTACCACTGTCACAAGTCTTGGATAAAATCCTATTCTCAAGAAACCTTTCAGTAAACAGTTAGCTGTAGGTTCTTACAAGAAGATATGGAGACAGATTCTCCCAGATTGCAAGTGATTTTAAATTAGCTGCTCTGGAAAGTGGTGGGTGTGGTGTTATTTCAACATCCTTATATGTTACCTGAGCCTTTTCCCTAGAGAAAACAAAATGTGCTCAGTTGTTTGCATGTCTGCAAGTGGAATTGGTTAGGGAGTTCTGTGGCCTATTCCAGTCTGTCTGGACTAGCAGACAAGATAAAACACAGAAATCTCCAATCAGTTTGGCCATTAGGACGGCTGAGGTGTGAATCCATCTGACAAGTAAAGTTTCCTGAAAATACAGAAACAGTCTTCAAGAAGAGAGAAGAAAGTTTGTGGAAAAGTTATATATAAGAAGCTATTTTATACCAGATACCAACCTCCCAAAAACCCCAAAGGGAAGGCAGTACTAATATTTTTCACTATTTTGGTGAAAGAAACTAGTGAGGCTGAGCAGCAAAGTGACTTTCCCAAGGAGACAAAGATCAATAACAGCACAGCACAGCTTCAAGTGCCATTATGGATGAAACCAAAGTCCTATTCTTAACCAGAACCATACACTGTTTACGAGCAATCTAATTATAATGATGCCTTGAAACTTATAGCAATTGCAGGGCAACTCAATCTCACATGAAGTTCTTTTGGCCCTGGAGTTAACCTACGCTAAATGGAGTTAGCCTCAATTCCAGAGATAAACTAAGTTCTGAAGTCATCAATTCTCAGATTTAGTGTATCATACAAAAATGTTACCATCTTTTTCAAGTTCCCATGGTCCCTGCCTCCTGGCCCATAGTGCTGCCACTGAGGCCCAACCAATCATTCACTCTGTGAGTGTCGAGCTCTCCCTCCTTGGCAGCTGCCACAAGGCAGATGAGCTGCATGCCTAGAGTTTTCATCCTTCCCCTCTACCTTTAGATTTGAATGGAATAGCTCATCTCAGTACATGGAACCTGGAATGTCTCCCATTCAAAGTGGTTGGCCTGCAAAGGAACCATCTGACACAACATGGTAATGACAGAAAGTTAACTCTCTATGGTGGAAACATTGACCAATGGAAAAAATACGGGCCAAGCAAATAAATGTCCTCATGTTCCCCACACGACCTAACATGGATCATTCTGTGCAGCACATCTGGGCATACACTCTGTGAAGAAAAAATACACCTGCCTAGGAGCATCATGGCTTGTTGTGAAGCTGTAGTCAGATATAGAAATACAGCATTTCATTTATCTTCCACATCTTTTCCTTGCCTCATTGCTTTTATTCCTAACCCTCTTGTCTTAGGTTAGCACATATGAAATAACACACAAGCACTTAGTCCTCACCTCAGCCTCCATTTTCTGAGGAAACTTACAAGCAAAGTCACTTAGTGAAGGCAAGGATTACTACATGGAATTGTCAAAAAATGTAGATATCCTCATGCTGGCTTTCTCTACCTTAGACATGAAAACTTTTCTAGGTCATAATTTAATTTCAGATGCTATTTTATTTCATGTCAATCTTGTATTTAAGAGAGATTCTGTGGAATAACTCAAGATGCCCAAGTAGCAAGTTTCTGTTTTCTTCTTCTATGCTAAAAAAAAAAAATACAATTGTGTTATAGTCGGTGATATGTTTACAGCCAGGTAATGAACCATGATTGGTCTAACTCAGTTATGACAACAACATTCCCAAATTTCCAAGCTTCCACTGAAGCAAGATATGCCACTTGCCCAACTCTGGATGAGATGAGTCTGGAAAAGCTTTGTTTCAATAATAAAAAAGGATAGATGCAGCTGGCTTGATGTCTGATTCTTCCTCAACCTTCTTTCTAGAATGTAGCTATGATGATACACATGATGCCTGGAGGTACAATACCATTTGTCCACTAGCTTCAACAGCCATCTATCCCCGTATAGTGACAAGTAAGAAGAAGACTCAACATATCCAAGACAATGGAGCAGACAGAGAAAAGAGTTAGCCTGGACTTTTTGCAACATGGAGAAAAAAAAAAAAAAAACTTTGTTTAAGCCATTATATAGTTAGATTTTAAGCTACTTAGCCAAATGAATTATTAACTGATAAACATTCTTAGTTTTGCATATCATGTTGATAGTCTCTTAAAATCCATGATTTCCCATGTGGAACTTATCTAACAAGGGCAATGACTTAATCTTATCAGAGTAGGGAAACGGAAGAAAGAGAAAGGAAAGAAGGAAGGAAGGAAGGAAGGAAAGAAAATAGAATAAAAGCCAAATGTGCAGTAAGTTGATATACTGCATACCCTACATATTCTAAACAGAATAAGCATAGGAAACAGAGTATTTTTCCTATATTGGAAATGTAGTTTAACATCTAAGAAAAAGTTAAATATATCCCCCCTAGTATCACAGTGAAGTGGTTAGGTCAGTATTTAAATACAAGAGTTCCAAGGTGCCAAAATGTGTATATTTAGCATTATAAAGTTTTCTTTCCAAAATATATATTTACATGGAAAACTGATGACATTTTTAACAAAAAATGTATATAAATTGTTATAATGACTTCAAATGGTTTTTGGAAGCACTGGTTTTATTTCTGTATTCTTTCTCAGTCCTTGATTTTTCAATTTATATTATAAACCTCCAACAATAAAAAATAAATGTACATTTATTTCAATAGGGAGGCTTCCCCCCCCCCTCCCCAAGAATGCCTATTAATGTCTTAGCAAACACCAGTATTCCAAGAAACAAAGACTAGGAAAGCTGTGTCAGCATAAGTACAGGTATTTACTCAACATTTTGTGACGTACTGAAGTATATCACTTACTACAATCATTTATGCACTCACACACACACATAAATATTTCTACATATCTAGATATATCTTATATTGTTTTCAAAAATCTTTAGGTTTAATACTAAGAAGAGGTCAGATGTCTTTTCTTTTAATGCTCTATGTAGTTCAGTTTATCACTCGGTTCCTTATTGTTCTTATTAGAAATTTCCAAGAAGAAAACAAATGTAAGAAGAATTTTCTAACATGTTCAAGTTTACATCATGGGTTTATAGTTGAACTAAGACTGCAATTTCTGCCTCCAGTTTATTCTTACAGTCACTGGACAATCCTTCTGTAATATTCAAGCTACTTTCTGGGGTCTGGAAGATGAAGAGGGAGAAAAGAAAGTAGATAATATTTAATTTCAAGTCTACGGCCATACCACCCTGAACGCGCCCGATCTCGTCTGATCTCGGAAGCTAAGCAGGGTCGGGCCTGGTTAGTACTTGGATGGGAGATAATATTTAATTTCAAAGTACAATTCCTTCTAATTGTTCCATTCAGTTAAGAAAGGAAACAAAAATATTGTAATGTAAAACTACCACTTGGAAGAAATCGCATCTATTTAAGACTAATTAAAAATTAATCTAATTAAACTAATTAAAAATTGAAATCAGCATTTCAATCAACATAGATTTATTTTGTTTATTTTCAGTTTTGCAAGTTTAGAACAACTGTCATATGGTCATAGTGGTGATGGAGTTCTTATTTTAATTATGAGTTTTGCTTCTGCAGAAAGAAAAATGTAGACTT